>NC_081181.1:53889786-54131273 GCF_029867415.1 Vicia villosa | reverse complement strand
AAGTCTATGTGGACGACATGATTGCCAAATCAGAAAATGAAGAAGATCACATACAGAATCTGACAAAGTTATTTCAACGCTTACGGAAGTTTCAGCTTCGCCTGAACCCCAACAAGTGTACCTTTGGTGTCTACTCAGGAAAACTCCTTGGTTTCATTGTCAGCAAACGAGGAATTGAAGTAGATCCAGACAAAGTCAAGGCAATTCAAGAAATGCCTTCGCCCAGAACCGAGAAACAAGTTAGAGGATTTCTTGGACGTCTGAATTACATCTCGAGATTCATATATCTCATGACTGCAACTTGCGCTCCTATTTTCAAACTTCTACGGAAAAATCAAAGTTGCGTCTGGACAGACGATTGTCAGAAAGCGTTCGACAGCATTAAGGAATATCTGCTCGAACCACCCATCTTATCTCCTCCAGTGGAAGGAAGACCTTTGATAATGTACTTAACCGTCTTAGAAGATTCCATGGGTTGTGTCCTTGGACAGCAAGACGAGACAAAAAGAAAAGAGCATGCCATCTACTACCTGAGCAAAAAATTCACTGACTGTGAATCCCGCTACTCCATGCTCGAGAAGACGTGTTGTGCTTTGGCCTGGGCTGCCAAGCGTCTCCGCCAGTACATGATTCGACATACTACTTGTTTGATCTCTCATATGGATCCAATCAAGTACATCTTTGAGAAGCCTGCTTTAACCGGGAGAATTGCCCGTTGGCAGATGCTGTTATCAGAATACGACATTGAGTATCACGCACAGAAAGCCGTGAAAGGAAGCATTCTAGCTGAGCACCTGGCTCACCACCCACTCAATGGTCATGAATCAACCAGTTTCGACTTTCCGGACGAGGACGTCATGTACCTCAAGATGAAAGATCACGACGAGCCACTACCAGACGAAGGACCTGAGATAGGATCCCAGTGGGGCTTAATCTTTGACGGAGCTGTCAATGCTTATGGACGAGGAATTGGGGCAATCATTGTTACACCTCAGGGTACCCATATTCCATTTACTGCCAGATTAACTTTCAAATGCACAAACAATGAGGCCGAATATGAAGCTTGCATCATGGGTCTCGAAGAAGCCATGGATCTAAGAATCAAACACTTGGATGTATATGGAGATTCTGCTTTGGTCATCAATCAAATCAAAGGAGAATGGGAAACACGCCAACCAGGGCTAATTCCTTACAAAGACTACGCGAGAAGATTGTTACCATTCTTCGACAGGGTAGATTTTCATCACATTCCTCGTGAAGAAAACAATTTGGCTGATGCATTAGCCACACTCTCTTCCATGATTAGGATAAATCATTGGAATGACATTCCTCGGATCGATGTTATGCGCCTGGATAGGCCCGCTCATGTATTCACAGTAGAAGCAATCATCGACGACAAACCGTGGTACTACGACATCAAGAACTTTCTTCAAAAGCAAGAGTACCCTCTTGGGGCGTCAAAGAAAGATAGAAAGACTTTGAGAAAGTTAGCTTGTAGATTCTTCCTGAATGAAGATGTTCTGTACAAGAGAAACTTCGACATGGTTCTGCTCAGATGCGTTGACAGAAAAGAAGCAGAAATACTCATGAGAGAAATACATGAAGGTTCCTTTGGTACTCACACCAATGGACATACCATGACAAGGAAAATACTGAGAGCAGGGTATTATTGGCTGACAATGGAGTCAGATTGCTACCAGTACGCAAAGAAGTGTCACAAATGCCAGATCTACGCCGATAGAATTCATGTGCCACCATCTCTTCTCAACATACTCTCTTCCCCTTGGCCTTTCTCTATGTGGGGAATCGACATGATTGGAATGATCGAACCAAAAGCGTCCAACGGACATCGCTTCATCTTGGTAGCCATAGACTATTTTACCAAATGGGTTGAAGCAGCTTCATATGCAAACGTTACAAGACAAGTTGTCGTCAGGTTTATCAAGAATCACATCATCTGTCGCTACGGCATTCCTAGCAAGATAATCACTGACAATGGGTCAAATTTGAATAACAAAATGATGAAGGAGCTTTGTGAAGAATTCAAGATTGAACATCACAACTCATCTCCTTACAGACCAAAGATGAATGGAGCTGTAGAAGCAGCTAACAAAAACATCAAGAAAATCATTCAGAAGATGGTCATCACTTACAAAAATTGGCATGAAATGCTCCCGTATGCTCTTCATGGTTACCGTACATCAGTACGTACTTCGACTGGAGCAACTCCTTTCTCCCTTGTATATGGCATGGAGGCAGTCCTACCTATAGAGGTTGAGATTCCATCAATGAGAGTCTTGATGGAAGCAAAATTAACAGAAGCCGAGTGGTGTCAAAGCAGATTCGATGAATTGAACTTAATCGAAGAAAAGCGCATGACAGCTTTATGCCACGGACAGCTATATCAACAAAGAATGAAGAAAGCTTTCGACAAAAAGGTTCGACCTCGCACAATCAAAGAAGGCGACCTTGTACTCAAAAAGATTCAATCTTTTCTCACAGATTCGAGAGGGAAATGGACTCCCAATTATGACGGCCCCTACGTGGTCAAGAGAGCTTTCTCAGGAGGAGCCTTAATACTCACGACTATGGATGGAGAAGAATTCACCCGTCCTGTGAACGTCGACGCAGTCAAGAAATACTTCGCCTAAATAAACAAAAAGAACAGCTCGCTAAGTTGAAAACTCGCAAAGAGCGGCTTAGGCAAAAAAGAGCGTCTCGGTGAATCGAAAACCCGAAAGGGCGATTCAGGCAAAAGTTAGAGACATAAAAAAAATAAATAATCAATCCCGGTAAACTTAAAACCCGAAAGGGGTAGTTTACGCAAAAGTTAGGGATATATGGCAAGTAACTGTGTTCAGGACAAACTTGATCATTCAAAATCCATAGCGGAGTATTCATCAGCAGTAGGTCATCTTCTACGAAGCACGAATACAGCACAACTCGGAGTGGAAGGGAAAGATAACGGTCGTCACGTTTCATCGTAGCCCTTTTCCCGAAAATTACCAATTTCCAACTTTGTAAATACTCCATGGAATCAAGCATTTGGCTGATTACCATTCCATATATAATAATTTGAGCCTTGTGCTTTTCCTTTGCAATCTAGTCTTATTCAGTTTCTTGAAATGCATTTTAGGTTTAAACAGTCATTTTCTTGAAACAAATGTTTTCATAAAATAAAAATGAATTTACTTGCAAAAATAAAGGTGAAATTTCTTCCTAAGGTTTACAAACAATAGGAAGAATGCAAATAGTTGCTCCGAGAACGGTTGAGACTCCGGGAACCGATATTTCCCCATGAGGTCGCTTTGCGAACATCTCCCGATGACGGATCTTTACTTCAATTCATATTACTCACTTCGGACAGCGGACAACTGATAGCCAGGTATTCCCAACAGAGTTCGAACTCCAAGAAGAGGACATCTTCTGATCCACAAGAATTTCAGTCGTATCATAGGATTTCACATCCGCGACAATTCTATTCACATTCACTTTACATTTTATAATTGTCATAATATTCATGCATACATTACATCACAACTGCATAGTCAAATTAAGGCTTTTAATCATGAGAATGCCCGAGTCATGAGGGCATGAACTCAAGTTTCCCCTGCAAGTTCCGGAGAAACTTTTTCCTTCAAGACAATGATCCATGTAGAGAGATTTCCCCTAACAAGTCAATAAATGGTAGTCTCCCTCAAAGAGATAGTTTGTTCACTTTTGGAATTCCTCAGCCGAAAATCTCCTGCAGAGCGACATTCGACAGTCTTCTTCAGATAAGATAGTCTGCTTCACATTCCAGAACTCCCTACAGGTTTGGTATTTCCCCAGCAGGGTCAAGAGGTGCCACTTCTTGTCAAAGGAAAATTCAGAATCTCCCAGCAGATCGACAAATGATTCCCCAGCGGAGTCAGTGAATGATAGTCTTCGTCCAGAAGATAGTTCAGATTCTCCAACAGAGTCAGCAAATGGCAGTCTCTTTCAGCAGAAGACAGTTTGCTCACTTTCTTTCATGACAGGGTCAACAAATGGCAGTCTCTTTCAGTAGAAGACAGTTTGTTTCCCCAAGAGTCAGCAAATGGCAGTCTTTTTCAGCAGAAGACAGTTTGCTCACTTTCTCACAGCAGGGTCTACAAATGGCAGTCTCTCCCAGTAGAAGACAGTTTGTTTCCCCAGGAGTCAGCAAATGGCAGTCTCTTTCAGCAGAAGACAGTTTGCTCACTTTATCATAACAAAGGTCGACAAATGGCAGTCTCTCCCAGTAGAAGACAGTTTGCTCCCCTAGCAATTGGCAAATGGCAGTCTTTTCCCAAGAAAAGACAGTTTGTCTGCTAAATACTCAAGAGATCGACAAATGGCAGTTTCTTCAAACAGTTTGTCTGTTTCTGGGATGCTTAACTCCCCACAGAGTCGATGAATGGCAGTTTCCCTCTTAGGAAAACAGTTCGTTGATTCCCCAGGCATCAGTTGACGAATGGCAGTTTTCACCCCGAAAACAGTTCGTCCGCCTTCAAAACAAAGTCATTAGCCCCTCAAAAGATCATGAGGCCATATGACATTCTTTCAAAGACGTCAAGTCAAAAGGGAAGATGGTAAAGTTTCTTTACAGCCGTCAAATGGCATCTCATCTCCAAGTGCTGATGAGAAGTTTGATGAGGAAACAAACCCTTGAAGTTTCTTTACTACCATCAAATGGCGTCTCGTCTCCAAGTGCTGATGAGAAGTTTGATGAGGAAACAAACCTTTGGAGATTTTCTCTTTATCTGAGATATCGTCCAAACACAACTAAGACCAGTTTCGAGATTTGGACATCCGAAACAAAGGGGGAAGTTGTTTACCTTTTCTAAGTATCAACACTTAGTTAAAGAAGATGGATTGCGCATCCTACATTGCCATCCATTCGCCAGAATCCACATCAAGTATTTCTGCAGGAGTTCGTCTCCTCATCCCCCGCCAAGTGCGACAATGGGATCAAATCATGCAAAGATTTTATCAATTACAAACATCTCAGGAGCGCCCAAAATTCGGGCATTTCTTTGATATTTAAGTCTCTTTTACGCAGGAGAGATCGAGATCTCAATCTCTCTCCCTCCAGATAAAAGAAACTTAAATAGGGGCATCTGTCATACCCTAATTTTTGACCCCCCTGAGATGACATATCTTCAGGATTTTTCATCAGGTCAAGACAAGTACCCAGAGCAGTCATTTCTCCATCTGGTACCTAATCGAGGATGCTCAAAGACAAGAAAGCTCAGGCAAAGGATCAATCAATAACAAAGACTAATCTCTAATACAATCATGGGGCTCAAAGACTTCATTTTTCTCATCTATGATTGATTAGACATCCAGTCATCTGAGTACAGGTTTACTCAGGTCACCAGACTAGGGTTTTGAGCCTATCAAGGACTAAAATCAGGGATCACATTTGGGAAACCCTAAAAAGCCCCAGAGGGTCATTCAAAGACATCATCTTCTTCAAATAACTCATATTACAAGATCTACTGGACATCACACTTCAATTCAAAGTCTACAGTCATTATTTTCACCTGGTCGACAAATTAGGGTTTTGACCTAATTCACCAAGATGGTTGACTTTTGATCAGGGAATGAATCCAAAACTCAAGACATGATTCAAGGATCTCTACTACCTCAATATAATCCATTTACATCATTCATTTGAGGAAAAGATCTTGTTTCTACACAAAAACCCAAAAATTCACTTTGTCAGGAAAAAGTCAACTGTGAAGGATCATCATTGACTTTTAAGGTTTTTGGTCAAAAAATGACTTTCAAAGATCAATATCATCAATATATGGATGTCAAAGTCATTTGGCCAAAGAAATTCAAAGAAATTCATCAAGGAGCGAAAAGTCGGGAATTAGGGTTTTTGAAGGCATGGTGAGAACTCAAAATTTCACCTACACAACTCAAAAAACTTCCAACATGAAAGTTGTAGATCTTGCAAAATAAAACAACATCTTACAAAGGAACTTTTTTCAAAAGATCAACCATTTATGAAGTTTTGGAAATTTTGAAGTTTAGGTCATAAACACTTAGAAATTTTTCTAAGTGTTTTAACCTAGTTTTCTTCCAACTTTGGCCTCATTTTTCACAAATTTCCCAAAGGATTCTGAAGAAGACATAAACTAATGATTTAAAGTAGATGTTTAGGGCTTTCCAAATTGTGTTCAACCTTCTCCAAATTCAATTTGAGCTAAGAGTTATGCTTGTCCAAAGTTGGCCTCATAAACTAAAATTATAGGTCATGTACAATTTGGAACTTTGCAATTTTGTGCATCTTGCTTCATTAAGTGGTGCTACACGACCTCTAATGCATCTGAAAACATACCATGCATCAATTTCCATCATTGCATAAAGATTGAAGAGAATATTCCAAAACCAAGCCATGTGATTAAGTAATGATTACATTCTTGAATTTATGGCAAATGATGAATCATCAAGGAATCTTCTCACTAGCCAATTGGAACCCTCCTCTGAATCAGAAATGTCCCCCAAGATCCTGCAAGATCAATGGTTGGGGAAGCTAGCCCGAAAATGCATCATTGCACTTGGATATTTTCCAAACTTTCTTCATGGCTAAGGAAGCAAATCAACTTCACTAAGGAAGCTCACTCCTCTACTTCAGTACTGAACCATTTGCCTATAAATATAGAGGCATTCCTCATTCAAAATCACACCAAAGCAACCATAATACTTGCTTTCTCATTCTCTCCTTTTGCTTATTGTTTTTCAAAGTTCTTTGGCAAGAAGAATCGATTTCTTCAAACCAAGGCTCATCTTTGAAAAGTAAGCCTTCTATCATCCTCAGGGGGTTCATTTGAGGTGATCCAAGCACCTGGATCACTTCTGTAAGTAGAAGAACACCATTATCGAGTTCATTTTGGAGCACTTGCAGTTGGAGGACCATCGAGCAATTTAAAGAGTTTCAAACAAAGCCAAGCATCCAGGCACGTTCCTCTGGTCATAGTGAAGCTAACCAGATGGCTGCAGCTCATCTGTAACTCCAAATTCAACAACCTCCATGTTCACTTGAAGCTGAAATCGAGGGAGGTCCATAGAACAATTCAGAAGGATTCAAGTCACAATAAGCATTCAGTTAGCATCACTGGGTTACAAGGAAGCTATCCAGATCATCCATACAAGCCCAGGTGCTCTCAATCATCCTCACGACCTCCATTTTCAGAGGTAAGTTTTCAAGCTCCAGCTCCTTAATTCAAGTACTCTTTATGAAATAGCTCGATTCTATCTTGTTCAGCATCATCAGAGGATTAAAAACCCTCTATCATCATTCATTTATTCATCTTGTGCATCATTTAATTTTAAAATTAGGGTTTACGTGTTCTTCGTGTTCATGCTAAAATTAGTTAGTTACACTTAAGATAAATAAATTCTGAATCCATGGCCATGTTCCTCGTCCAAAATCAAGCAAAATTGATGTTTACATCACACCATTTGGTTGAGAAACAAGGGAGTTAGAAATTCAAAATTTCTGAGCTCAAGGTTGAAGACGAAGATGGTGGCGCGCGAAATTTGAATCTCATGGGTCTTTTTAAAATATAAACAATTCGTTGCATCTGAATAACAAGCTGCGCGCGCAGCTCAGCTGGTTATTGTTTTGTGGTGTGACCAAAGGGGCGTGGGTTCGAACCATACTAGGGCCAAACCAATTTTTTACCCCTTATTTTCTTTCTTTTTTTTATACAAACTTCACTTAATTATTTAATCTATCAAATTAAGTCATTTTTACTTCATTTTTCACACACATGTCACTTAATACATATATTTTGTGTTTAATCAAAAAAATCATAAAAATATTATTTATTTCCTATATTTTAATTAGGTTTAAAATCATATGTTTTAAGTTATTTTCTTAAATACTTAATATACATTTTCACTTTGTATTAATCTAATTAATTGTGTGAGTAATTATATGATAAAAACCCTAATCATTTAGGTCTTAATTAGGTATAGATTTTGTCTGTACTTCAATTAAGTTGACTTTTGTCAAAATTCAAATTATGTTCAAACTTCAAAGTAAACAGACAATCGAGGTCTTCAAACAACAGAACCCCGTATCTTTTCAACTGTTTTCATAAACAGTAAACCATTTTTTTAAACTGGGCCTCTAATAGAGTGTAAGTCCCAAAAAACCTTCTCTTCTTAGCTTGTTTTCAAAACTGTATTTTCAAAATCTTCTTTCTGTTTTCAAAACATTCTTCTGGTATTTGAAGGGCATTATTCCCGGTGAAACTCTTCAGATACCTATGTGACCTTTGTCCATCTTCACTTCTTCTGTTTTCAAAAACCATTAACTGTTTATCATATATATTCAACTGTTATCAACAAAACAACAAAAATATTGTTGAGGCTCTGTACATACTTCTTCAATGGCCTCCACTCCATCCAGGTTAGGCTTTACAAGCTTTCAATTTACAGTCTTTATTTAAATTACTGTCAAATATAAACTGTGCATATATTAGTTTAGAACTGCGTTTGAGTATAAACCTTAGGACAGTTAAACTATATATATTATAGGAATATGACCTAGGATTGAGAATGTCTTCCCGGTGAAGGCTCTTTCCTAATTAGAGATCTGTAGTTCAAACCCCCAAGATGAATTATTCCCGGTGAAACATCTTGGCAAAAACCTTAGAATCCAAAAATAATAGGACACATCCACCCAAAGAGGAATTATTCCCGGTGAAACCTCTTACCCATTTGCCTAGAGCCAAAATAAGTTCAAAACCACATAAGCTTTCTCTTGTGCTATAACAAGGACCCTCGATTAGCCTCCTCTTGGGCTTTGTACAAGGACCCACAGGCTTCTTAAAAGCATTTCCAGCTTCCTCTTGAGCTTGTATACAAGGACCCATCAGGTTTCTTACAAACATAGGAACAGGTCTTTAGTCACCTTTTAGCCTACCCTGGTGAGTTTCTTCCAATTTAAACCAGACTTAAAACAAGCTAAGTTTGTCTCAATTTCACATTGAGTACATTTTTGGAATGAGAGACATGGACAGTCTCTGTCACCCTTATCTTCATCAATCCTCCTTAGTAGAGTCTAGGATCTATGTTTTGGTCATCCTCAGCATTGAGTCAGCCTTCATCTTGGGCTTTAAACAAGAAGTCTCACTAGATAATCTTTCTGCCATCCATCATTTCAATAAAAATCCCTGGAAAGGGTTAGCCTCCAAAGTCATTTAAAATCAATCCATTCCTTCATTTCAATAAAAATCCCTGGAAAGGGTTAGCCTCCAAAATTAATAAATAAATAATAGACTTCATTCTCTTAGGTAACAATTTCCCCAAAAGAGTCAAAATCCCTGGAAAGGGTTAGCTTCCAAAAGAAAAACAGTCTTTTTAATCTCCAGTAGAGTTAAAACCAACAAAAACAGTTAGCCTCAACCTTGGGCTTCATACAAGGCACCCAAACAATAAAACTCCCCTGTCAAGAGTCAGCCTCAACCTTGGGCATTGTACAAGGCAGATAATAGAGTCTCCCCAGTGAGTTCTTCATCACTCAGTAGCCACAACCTTGGGCTTTGTACAAGGCAGATAAACCATATCTTTCATGTGTCAGAGATTCCTAACACTTAGGATCTTTCCCCATATAGTCATACATACTTAATTCATTTAAGAGTCCGCCACAACCTTGGGCTTTGTACAAGGCAGAAAATAATATTTTCCCTAACTAGAGTCATAGTCTAAAAAACCCCAATTATCCTCAATAGTTAGCCACAACCTTGGGCTTTGTACAAGGCACACAAATAGAGTCTCCCTAAGTAGAGTCAGCCTCAATTCTGGGCTTTGTACAGAACACAAAAATACCCTGTAATTAATCCCCAATGGAGTCATCTCCCAGAGTCAATAATATCAATTAATCAATCAAAAAGCCTCAAGCTTGGGCCTCATACAAGCCAGCTAAAGTCAAATCTTTTATACAGTAGATAGACATAGCTTATCTCTATAGAGAGATATTTTTACTACTCTACCACATTCAAACAAACAAACATTTCAATTTCAATTTCAATTTCAATTTCAATCAAAGTCTCCCATTTAGGACTCTGAAAGACATGCTCTGGCACATCCCCAGACTTGTACACTTTCCCTAATTTGGACGAGCATCTTTCTTTCATTTAAGAGGCATCTGACTGGCATACTTGCACACACACAAGTAAGGTCCCCCTCTTGAATGAAATGAATCCAGTTATTCTGTCACTCTTTCAAAATGTTTGTGGTAGAATAGTACAAATACCTCTCTGTAGAGATAATTTCATGTCTCTTTACTGTAAACAGAGATTTAATTCCAAGCTTCAACCTTGAGCTTCAAGCAAGGCACCAAAAACAATTAATTTCCCTAGTTAGTTCCCCGAACTACATTAAGCTCTGACTTCCACTAGGGATATGTAGGCATGAGGTTCACAAGGAATCTCAGCGAGCTAATAAAATACCAAAAATAGTCAGTCTGTCTGTCTGTCTGTCTTTTCAAATCAAATCAATTCCTTCTCCTAACACAAAGGAGAAACTTTCCCAATCATTAGCAATAAACACAATCACAATGACACAGAGAAGGTTCCTGTAGAGTACTACAGATATGTAGGGTGTTTAAACACTTCCCTATGTATAACCGACCTCCCGGACTCCAGAATTTCTAGTCTAGGTGTAAATCCCCACACTTAGCAAACTCCTAGGGTTTAGTTGAGATCTTTTTTTCCCTTTCCTACTCGTAGGACAAATAAGAAAGTTCGTGTGATATCGTAGGAAGAACTGAAATAAAATTCATCCCACCACGGGCGCATTCTCCTTCCAAATTTCGCGTGAAGGGTCTAGCGTGCCGTCCTCCCAAGTGAAACGGGGAGGTAAAGAAAACGACACCACACTCTTCATGGTTACCGTACATCAGTACGTACTTCGACTGGAGCAACTCCTTTCTCCCTTGTATATGGCATGGAGGCAGTCCTACCTATAGAGGTTGAGATTCCATCAATGAGAGTCTTGATGGAAGCAAAATTAACAGAAGCCGAGTGGTGTCAGAGCAGATTCGATGAATTGAACTTAATCGAAGAAAAGCGCATGACAGCTTTATGCCACGGTCAGCTATATCAACAAAGAATGAAGAAAGCTTTCGACAAAAAGGTTCGACCTCGCACAATCAAAGAAGGCGACCTTGTACTCAAAAAGATTCAATCTTTTCTCACAGATTCAAGAGGGAAATGGACTCCCAATTATGACGGCCCCTACGTGGTCAAGAGAGCTTTCTCAGGAGGAGCCTTAATACTCACGACTATGGATGGAGAAGAATTCACCCGTCCTGTGAACGTCGATGCAGTCAAGAAATACTTCGCCTAAATAAACAAAAGAACAGCTCGCTAAGTTGAAAACTCGCAAAGAGCAGCTTAGGCAAAAAAGAGCGTCTCGGTGAATCGAAAACCCGAAAGGGCGATTCAGGCAAAAGTTAGAGACATAAAAAAATAAATAATCAATCCCGGTAAACTTAAAACCTGAAAGGGGTAGTTTACGCAAAAGTTAGGGATATATGGCAAGTAACTGTGTTCAGGACAAACTTGATCATTCAAAAATCCATAGCGGAGTATTCATCAGCAGTAGGTCATCTTCTACGAAGCACGAATACAGCGCAACTCGGAGTGGAAGGGAAAGATAACGGTCGTCACGTTTCATCGTAGCCCTTTTCCCAAAAATTACCAATTTCCAACTTTGTAAATACTCAATGGAATCAAGCATTTGGCTGGTTACCATTCCATATATAATAATTTGAGCCTTGTGCTTTTTCCTTGCAAATCTAGTCTTTTTCAGTTTCTTGAAATGCATTTTAAGTTTAAACACTCATTTTCTTGAAACAAATGTTTTCATAAAATTAAAATGAATTTACTTGTAAAAAAAAATAATAAAGGTGAAATTTCTTTCTGAGGTTTACAAACAATAGGAAGAATGCAAACAGTTGCTCCGAGAACGGTTGAGACTCCGGGAACCAAGATTTCCCCATGAGGTCGCTTTGCGAATATCTCCCGATGACGGATCATCACTTCAATTCATATTACTCACTTCGGACAGCGGACAACTGATAACCAGATATCCCCAACAGAGTTCGAACTACAAGAAGAGGACATCTTCTGATCAACAAGATTCAAGTCGTATCATAGGATTTTACATCCGCGACAATTCTATTCACATTCACTTTACATTTTATATTTGTCATAATATTCATGCATGCATAGTCGAGTCAGGCTTTGATCATGTGAATGCCCGAGTCATTAAGGCATGAACTCAAGTTTCCCCTGCAAGTTATGGAGGAACTTTTTCCTTCCAAACGACAGTTCATACGCAAGGATCTCCCCAAGCAAGTCAACAAATGGCAATCTCCTCTAAAGAGATAGTTTGTTCACTTTTGGAGTTCCTCAGCCGAGATTCTCCCGCAGAGCGACGCTCGACAATCTTCTTCAAATAAGATAGTTTATTTCGCATTTTGGAATTCCCTACAGGGTCGATGAGCGGTTCTCTTCTCCAAGTAGTGTGGATTCCCTGACATAATTGACAAGTGTTAGTTTTTCCTCCTGGAAAACAGTTTGGTATTTCCCCAGCAGGGTCAAGAGATGCCACTTTTCGTCAAAGAAAATATTTCAGAATCTCCCAGCAGATCGACAAACGATCCCCAGCGGAGTCAGTGAATGGCAGTCTCTTTCGGCAAAAGACAGTTCGCTCACTTTTTCGGGCAAAAATAACGAATAGCAGCCTTCTTCATGAAGACAGTTCGTTTCACTTAAAGATTCTTCAACAAAGTCAGCAAATGACAGTCTCTTTCAGCAGAAGACAGTTTGCTCACTTTCTTTCACGACAGGATCAACAAATGGCAGTCTCTCCCAGTAGAAGACAGTTTGTTCCCCTAGCAATTGGCAAATGGCAGTCTTTCCCCAAGGAAAGACAGTTTGTCTGTTAAAAATTCAAGAGATCGATAAATGGCAGTTTCTTTAAACAGTTTGTCTGTTTCTGGGATGTTTCATCCCCTTCAGAGTTGACAAATGGCAGTTTTCCTCCTAGGAAAACAGTTTGTTAAATCCCCTCAGAGTTGACAAATGGCAGTTTTCCTCTTAGGAAAACAGTTTGTTGATTCCCCGGCATGAGTCGACAAATGGCAGTTTTTCCTCTTAGGAAAACAGTTTGTTGATTCCCTGGCATAAGTCGGTGAATGTTGGTTTTCACCCCGAAAACAGTTCGTCCGCTTTCAAGCAAAGTCATTAGCCCCTCAAAAGATCATGAGGCCATATGACATTCTTTCAAAGACGTCAAGTCAAAAGGAAAGATGGTGAAGTTTCTCTACTACCATCAAATGGTGTCTCATCTCCAAGTGCTGATGAGAAGTTTGATGAGGAAACAAACCTTTGAAGTTTCTCTACTACCATCAAATGGCGTCTCGTCTCCAAGTGCTGATGAGAAGTTTGATGAGGAAACAAACCTTTGAAGTTTCTCTACTACCATCAAATGGCGTCTCGTCTCCGAGTGCTGATGAGAAGTTTGATGAGGAAACAAACCTTTGAAGTTTCTTTATTACCATCAAATGGCATCTCATCTCCGAGTGCTGATGAGAAGTTTGATGAGGAAACAAACCTTTGGAAATTTTCTCTTTATCTGAGATATTGTCCAAACTCGACCGAGACCAGTTTCGAGATATGGACATCCGAAACAAGGGGGAGGTTGTTTACCTTTTTCTAAGTATCAACACTTAGTTAAAGAAGATGGATTGAGCATTCTACACTGCCATCCATTCACCAGAGTCCACATCAAGTATTTCTACAGGAGTTTGTCTCCTCATCCCCCGCCAAGTGCGACAACGGGATCAAGTCATGCAAGGATTTTATCGATTACAACATCTCAGGAGCGCCCAAAATTCGGGCATTCTTTGATATTTAAGTCTCTTTCACGCAGGAGAGATCGAGATATCAATCTCTCTCCCTCCAGATAAAAGAAACTTAAATAGGGGCATCTGTCATACCCTAATTTTTGACCCCCCTGAGATGACATATCTTCAGGATTTTCATCAGGTCAAAGCAAGTACCCAGAGTAGCCACTTCTTCATTTGGCATTTAATCAAGGATGTTCAAAGGCAAGAAAACTCAGGCAAACGATCAATCAGTAGAAGGATTAGTCTCTAACATAATCATAGGACTCAAGAGCTTCATTTTTTCACCTATGATTGATCAGACACCCAGTCCTCTGAGTACCGGTTTACTCAGGTCACCAGACTAGGGTTTTTGAGCCTATCAAGGACTGAAATCAGGGATCACCTTTGGGAAACCCTAAAAAGCTCCAGGACATCTATTAAAGACTTCAATCATCTTCAAATGATCCATACAATAAGATCCACTGGACATCACACCTCAATTCAAGATCCATAGCCACCAATTTCATCTGGTCGACAATTAGGGTTTTTAACCTAATTCATCTGGATAGTTGACTTTTAATCAGGGCATGGATCCAAAACTCAAGACATGATTCAAGAACCTCTACTACCTCAATATAACCCATTTACATCACTCATTTGAGGAGAAGATCTTAATTCCACACAAAAGTCCAAAATCTCACCTTATCTGGAAAAAGTCAACTGTATGGGATCACCTTTGACTTTTAAGATTTTTGGTCAAACCATGACTTTCAAAGATCAATATCATCAATATATGGATATTAAAGTCATTTTACCAAAGAAATTCAAGAAGAATCTTCAAGGAGCAAAAAGTCGGGAATTAGGGTTTTTGAGGGCATTGTGGGAACTCAAAATTTCACCTACACAACTCAAAAAACTTCCAACATGAAAGTTGTAGATCTTGAAAAATAAAACAACATCTTACAATGGAACTTTTTTCAAAAGATCAATCATTTAAGAGATTTGGGAATTTTGAAGTTTTAGGTCATAAACACTTAGAAAATTTTCTAAGTGTTTTTAACCTAGTTTTCTTCCAACTTTGGCCTCATTTTTCACAAATTTGCCAAAGGATTCTGAAGGAATCATAAACTAATGATTTGAAGTAGATGTTTAGGGCTTTCCAAATTGTGTTCAACCTTCTCCAAATTAATTTTGAGCTAAGAGTTATGCTTGTTCAAAGTTGGCCTCATGAAGTAAAATTATAGGTCATGAACAATTTGAAACTTTGCAATTTTGTGCATTTTGATTCACTAAGTGATGCTACACGACCTCTAATGCATCTGAAAACATGCCATGCATCCAAATTCATCATTGCATAAGGATTAGAGAAGATTCCCAAAAACAAAGGCATGTGATTATGTAATGATTGCATTTTTGAATTTATGGCGAATGATGAATCATCAAGGAATCTTGTTCTAAGCCAATTAGAACTCTCCTCTGAATCAGAAATGTTCCCTTAGATCATACAAGATCAATGGTTGGGGAAGCTAGCCCGAAAATGCATCATTGCATTTAGGATCTTTTCAAATTTTCTTCTTGGCTAAGAAACCAAACTCACTACACTAAGCAAGCTTGCTATGATCAATTGCTCTGAGCCATTTGCCTATAAATAGAGGGCTCTTTCTCATTCAAAAAACACACCAAAGCAACATAATTCTTGCTTTCTCTCTTCTTTCTTCATACTTAAGGTTTTCAAAGGTTCTTTGGCAAGAAGACTTGGATTCTTCAAACTAGAGCTCTTCCTTTGGTATTAAGTATTCAAACACCTTAGGGGAGTCATTTAGAGGTGATCCAAACCTCTGAAACACTTATGGGCGTGAAGAATCATCATCTTCACCTCTCACTTGGAGCTGTTGCAGTTGGGGTCGAACAAGAAGTTCTGGGCACTTTCAGTCCAAGCCAGGCATCTCAACACCTTCCAAAGGAGTCATTGAAGCTATCTGGATCGTTACAACAGTTCTGTAACACCTTTTGATCAGGGGCAAATCTTCATTTTTCAGGTAAGTTTCAAAAGCTTCAAACTCTATAATTCACGCATGATAAATTTAAAATGAAGTTACCAGTTGGTTTCTGCACCTTCATAGATCATTAGCCCTCAATCAATTGCATCAAATCATGCATATATAGTATTTCATGTTTAATTCCAGTTTTAGGGTTCTTAGTGTTCATGCTTGCGAATTTTATGTTATACTGAAAATAAATAAAATTAAAGGACACCATCATGATCCTCGTCCAAAAACGAGCAAAATCCATCTTTACATCTTTGGATTTGGTTGAGAATTGAGAGAGATACGATTTCCAGAAATTCAAAAGCTTGAGGTTGAAGATGAAGATGGTGGCGCCATTTTTTGAATTTCCCAGAAACGAGTTTATTTTATTTTGAATGATAGGTGTGACACTTACGAAGTCATCGTAGTGTCCCAATGGTTACAGCGCGCGTCCAAACTCTTGCCATGCCTTAGGTCTGGGGTTCGATCCCCCCCTCAGACCTTTTGTCCATTTTATTTTTTTTTCAAATCTTTTTCATGCTTTGCTTTCACATATAATCACATGGGCACCTCTGCTAATCAGTCCACGCGCGTGGCTCAGTTGGTAAATGTTTTGTTGGATAACCAAGAGGGCGTGAGTTCAACCCTTGGTGAGACCAAACCATATTTTTTTTACTACTATTTTTCTTCCATTTTTTTATCAACTTTACACAATTATTTAACCTATCAAATTAATTCATTTTCACTTCATTTTTCACACACTTGTTATTTAATATAGCTATTTTATGAATAATCAAAAAAATCATAAAAATATTATTTATTTCATGTATTTTAATTAGGTTTTAAATAGTATGTTTTAAATGTTTTCTTAAATACTTTAATATATATATTTTCATTTTGTTTTAACCTAATTACTTTGTGAATAATTGTATGATAAAACTCTAATTATTTAGGTCTTAATTAGGTATAGATTTCATCTTTGCCTTAATTAAGTTGACTTTTGTCAATATTCAAAACTGTTTTCAATCTCTGATTAAACAGATGATTAAGGTTTTCAAACAACAAAACCTTATATCATTTCAATCATTTTCAACTGTTTCTCATAAACAGTAAATCATTTTTTTAAGTGGGCCTCTAATAGAGTATAAGTCCCAACACTTTCTTCTCTTCTTAGCTTGTTTTCAAAACTGTATTTACAAAATCTCCTTTCTGTTTTCAAAACATTCTTCTGGTATTTGAAGGGCATTATTCCCGGTGAAACTCTTCAGATACCTATGTGACCTTTGTCCATCTTCACTTCTTCTGTTTTCAAAAACCATTAACTGTTTATCATATATATATTCAACTGTTATCCATCAATTACTGTTGAGGCTCTGTACATACTTCTTCAATGGCCTCCACTCCATCCAGGTTAGGCTTTACAAGCTTTCCATTTACAGTCTTTACTTAAATTACTGTCAAATATAAACTGTGCATATATATTAGTTTAGAACTACGTTTGAGTATAAACCTTAGGACAGTTAAACTATATATATATATATATATATATATATATATATATTATAGGAATATGACCTAGGATTGAGAATGTCTTCCCGGTGAAGGCTCTTTCCTAATTAGAGATCTGTAGTTCAAACCCCCAAGATGAATTATTCCCGGTGAAACATCTTGGCAAAAACCTTAGAATCCAAAAAAAAATAGGACACATCCACCCAAGAGGAATTATTCCCGGTGAAACCTCTTACCCATTTGCTTAAAGCCAAAATAAGTTCAAAACTACATAGCTTTCTCTTGTGCTATAACAAGGACCCTCGATGACCCTCGATTAGCCTCCTCTTGGGCTTTGTACAAGGACCCACAGGCTTCTTAAAAGCATTTCCAGCTTCCTCTTGAGCTTGTATACAAGGACCCATCAGGTTTCTTATAAACATAGGAACAGGTCTTTAGTCACCTTTTAACATACCCTGGTGAGTTTCTTCCAATTTAAACCAGACTTTAAACAAGCTAAGTTTGTCTCAATTTTACATTGAGTACACCTTTTGGAATGAGAGACATGGACAGTCTCTGTCACCCTTATCTTCATCAATCTTCCTTAGCAGAGTCTAGGATCCATGTTTGCTCATCCTCAGCATGTGTCAGCCTTCATCTTGGGCTTTAAATAAGAAGTCTCCGCTAGATAATCTTTCTGCCAATCATTTCACCAAAACCCCTGGAAAGGGTTAGCCTCCAAAATCATTCTTTCATTTTAATAAAAACCCCTGGAAAGGGTTAGCCTCCATTCATTCTTTCATCTTAATCAAAACCCCTGGAAAGGGTTAGCCTCCAAAATCACTTCTTCAAAAAAGATTCATTTCTCTTAGGAGATAATTTCCCCAAAAGAGTCAAAACCCCTGGAAAGGGTCAGCCTCCAAAAACATGACAAAAATCAGTCTTTTAACAGACAATTTCTTCAGCTGAGTCAAAATCCCTGGAAAGGGTTAGCTTCCAAAAAAAAATCAGTCTTTTAATAAATAAATCCTTCAGTAGAGTCAAAACCCAACAAAAACAGTTAGCCTCAACCTTGGGCTTCATACAAGGCACCAAAACAATAAAACTCCCCTGTTAATAGTCAGCCTCAACCTTGGGCATTGTACAAGGCAGATAATAGAGTCTCCCCTAGTGAGTCCTTCATTTTTCAGTAGCCACAACCTTGGGCTTTGTACAAGGCAGATAAACCATATGTCGTGTGTCAAAGATTCCTAACATCTAGGATCTTTTTCCATAGAGTCATCCATACTCAGTTTATTTAAGAGTCCGCCACAACCTTGGGCTTCATACAAGGCAGAAAATAATATTTTCCCTAAGTAGAGTTAGCCTCAATTCTGGGCTTTGTACAGAACATAAAAAATCCCTTGTAAATTAATCCCCAGTGGAGTTTTTCTCCCAGAGTCATAATAGTAATCAATCAATTAAAAAGCCTCAAGCTTGGGCCTCATGCAAGCCAGCTAAAGTCAAATCTTTTATACAATAGATAGACATAGCTTATCTCTATAGAGAGATATTTTTACTACTCTACCACATTCAAACAAACAAACATTTCAACATTTCAATTTCAATTTCAATTTCAATCAAGTCTCCCATTTAGGATTTTGAAAGGCATGAGCTGGCAGTAAAACCCAGACATGTGGTAACTTTCCCTAATTTGGACGAGCATCTTTCTTTCATTCAAGAGATACTAGCATACTTGCAAACACACAAGTAAGGTCACTCTCTTAATGAAATGAATCCAGTTATTCTGTCACTCTTTCAAAATGTTTGTGGTAGAATAGTACAAATACCTCTCTGTAAAGATGATTTCATGTCTCTTTACTGTAAATAGAGATTTAATTCAAAGCTTCAACCTTGAGCTTCAAGCAAGGCACCCAAAAATAATTAATAATTAATTAGTTCCCCGAACTACATTAAGCTCTGACTTCCATTAGGGATATGTAGGCATGAGGTTCACAAGGAATCTCAGCGAGCTAATAAAATACCAAAAATAGTCAGTCTGTCTGTCTGTCTTTCTTTTATTCAATTCAATTCCTTCTCCTAATACAAAGGAGAAACTTTCCCAATAATCATTAGCAGCACAAACACATTTAGACACAGAGAAGGTTCCTGTAGAGTACTACAGATATGTAGGGTGTTTAAACACTTCCCTATGTATAACCGACCTCCCGGACTCCAGAATTTCTAGTCTAGGTGAAATCCCCACACTTAGCAAACTCCTAGGGTTTAGTTGAGATCTTTTTTCCCTTTCCTACTCGTAGGACAATAAGAAAGTTCGTGTGATATCGTAGGAAGAACTGAAATAAAATTCATCCCACCACGGGCGCATTCTCCTTCCAAATTTCGCGTGAAGGGTCTACGTGCCGTCCTCCCAAGTGAAACGGGGAGGTAAAAAAAACGACACCACACCATCAACCTCCTGGTTTTGAAGACTCCAAGTCTCCAAATCATGTTTTTAAATTAAAGAAAACATTATACGGATTGAAGCAAGCTCCTAGAGCTTGGTATGAACGTTTAAGTTCTTTCCTTCTGGAAAATGGTTTCACTAGAGGAAATTTTAATATGTCAAATATATGTTGATGATATCATTTTTGGAACATCTAATGCTACATTTGGAACGGAGTTTGCTGAGTCTATGCAGGCTGAATTTGAAATGAGCATGATGGGAGAACTCAAGTATTTCCTTGGGATTCAAATCAACCAAACTTCTGATGGAACCTATGTTCATCAAACGAAGTATGTGAAAGAACTTCTGAAGAAGTTTAATCTTTCTGAAAGCAAAGAAGCCAAAACTCCTATGCATCCAACATGTGTCCTAGGTAAGGATGAGGTAAGTAAGAAGGTAGATCAGAAGTTGTACAGAGGTATGATTGGATCTCTTCTATACCTAACTGCTTCTAGAGCTGACATTCTCTTCAGTGTTTGTTTGTGTGCTAGATTCCAATCAAATCCAAGAGAATCTCATTTAACTGCGGTTAAGAGAATTCTGAGGTATCTGAAAGGTACTACTAATGTTGGTTTAGTTTACAGAAGATCCAAAGATTACAACTTAGTAGGATTCTGTGATGCTGACTATGCTGGAGATAGAATAGAAAGAAAGAGCACTTCTAGAATTTGTCAATTTCTTGGAAGTCATCTGATCTCATGGTACAGCAAGAAGCAAGCTACAATTGCCCTCTCAACAATAGAAGCAGAATATGTTGCTGCTGCTGGTTGTAACACACAAATGCTCTGGATGAGAAGTCAGCTAGAAGATTATCAGATATATGAGAGTAACATTCCTATCTTCTGTGATAATACTTCTGCTATATGTTTATCAAAGAATCCTATCTTACATTCAAAAGCTAAACATATTGAGATTAAACATCATTTCATAAGGGACTATGTTCATAAGGGTGTTATATCTTTAAACTTTGTGGATACAGACCATCAATGGGCTGATATCTTTACAAAACCCCTTGCTGAAGATAGGTTTAAGTTCATTCTGAAAAATATCAGTATGGATTTATGTCCAGAATGAGAAGATGAGAAGATCTTATGTATGGTTAAATTCTGAAATGTGATTGGATTTGTCTTTTATAAGAAGTTCTGATTTTAATCAATTAGAAGTAGTGATTCTGTTATTACTAACGTTTCATTGTCTAAGTTGATTCAGAATCTCTTTAAAAGTAAAACAGCTGTAACTAGCTATCCAGATGGTAAACACGTGTTCACTATTTCTGGACAAGCGTGCGTGCAGTTGAGGGGACGCCTACTTAGGTAACTATGCTAATCACTTCTTTTGTCATTATTATCTCTCCTCACGTCACGTAACATTAAATGCTATCCATCATTTCCTTTTATTTCTTTTTCTTTTAATACTCTTCAAACGTTTCTTTTCCCTCTTATATTTCTCTCTCTTGCATTCAGTTTCTTTTTCGCTCTCTCTCTCTCTCTTTGCATTCATATCATAAACCCTAGCAGTTTTCACTATCTGCAACTTCATCATGAATCCTTCGTCAAGTTCTGCAAATCAAGAAACTGATCGTAAACAAAAGAGAAAGGCAACTGATGAACCATAAAACAAACCAAAAAGAGTAAGGATCACCTATGACCCTCTCAAGGTGAATCCCTTTGAAGCTATGATGTCTGGAAACTACTCTAGACGTGTGTATCAACCCCTTGATGGTATCCCTCAATCACCTCCCTCTTCACAGACTTCCACCACCTCTTCCTCTTCTTTCACCTCTCTGGAACCACCATCTTCACCATTTGATATCCTTTCTCCTTCAACCCATTCCATAGATATCTCCTCATCTCTCTCACACCCTTTTCCCACCAGAACACCTAACCCCTACAGCTATGTGTTCCCTGACTCCAGATTCACTGTCAACCCTCCAACACCTACCACTCATTCTTTTCTAGAGCTTTTACACTCAGATGTAAATAGCTGGTTGGAGATTCTGGGTGCTGCTCACCTTAATCATCTGGATGAGTATGCTACCTGCAACCTCTGGGAAGCCTTTCGCCAGGATTTTCTGGTTAGGGCTACGGATGTCCAGAGAATGATCATGACTGAAGCACCTGGGGCTCGTGGTCTTCTCTTGGAAGTTGGTGAAAGCAGCTATCACCATCTCATCAGGAACAGAAGAGTTCTTGAAGAGAGGATACCTGCAGATGAGATGGTAGAAGAAAATCCCTGCAGAGACATCGTGGTATGGAGACCAAGGTATCTTGTGCTGACTGGAGATTTTCAATGGTTGTTTGATTGGTTCAGAATGAACCCTTCTGAAAGTGCTCCTCACATGGTCTTTCCAGAAGTGGTTTATCCTGCTGAAGTTGCTGGTCCTACTCCTCCAACAAACCTAGCAGCTATTCTTCAGGCGTTGGAAGTTGGAGCTTCTGAGTTTCCTGAACCAGAATATGCTGAGGCTGCTCCTGAGTCAGACTCAGATGTTGAGATGGAAGGTACAGAAGCTGAAGACCTTCCAGAAGATCGTCCTGCTGAGATTGCTGTCCCTGTTGGCAGAAGTTCTGGTGCTTCTTCTTCTGGTGAACCCTCAGCTCTGATGGAGACCTTGGAAGCTCTGCATCAGAATCAAGCTATGCTGGCTTCTCGTTTGGACGCGCAAGAAGTAGCCAATGCTGAGTTTCGCTCCTTCATGGCAAGGCAAACTGCAAGCACTGACGGGGTTCATTACATTCTGGCGCAGATTTTGTCTACGCTAGGGTCTTAGTCTTTGGTCTTTGTAGTTTTCTTTCCTTGCTGCATCTGCTTATTCTGCATACATCTTTTGTAATCCTGTTTGTTTAATCAATGAAAATTTTTATTCTGTTTCTTTCCTTTGTCGTGTTCTACATCTGAATCGTTTATATTATTTTTGATGTTATGACAAAAAGGGGGAGAAAATATGATAAATGATCTGATTAATATTATCAGTTACCGGGTAAAAAGGCCTCACATTACTAACAGAACTTGCAAAGTTCTATGCTTTAAGTTGTGTTGTTACAGGAATTGAAGATTCTCTTTAAAGATCAACATAAGAAGCAAAAAGATGAATCAAGCTCTTGGATTCTTGAAGCAAGCTGAGTGCTATGAAGCTTCAGAATCAGAAGCAAGAAGCAAGAAGGAAGAATGTTCATATATTCTAATGATAGAATATGCTCTGAAACATTATGTCTATGTGTTCTGATACATATCATATGGCTCTGATACATATTATGTGTTATGAAACATACTCTATGTTCTGACTCATTCATGCTGACTTTTGTCGTTTAGTTTTGTTCTGTAACATTTCAGGATGTAGAGATGCTCTGATGATGCTCTGGTACATTCAACAATGTTCTGATACAATCTAGCATGAAGTGATGTGAGAAGAAATTCAAGCTCTGAAGCTGTCCGATGGAAGCAAGAATCAGAAGATGTGAATGTTCCGAATATCAAAGAAATTCAAGCTCTGAAGCTGTCCGATGCAAGCAAGAATCAGAAGCTGTGAATGTTCCGAAGATCAAAGAAATTCAAGTTCTGAAGCTGTCCGATGGAAGCAGAAATCAGAAGCTGTGAATGTTCTGAAGATCAAAGAAATTCAAGTTCTCAAGCTGTCCGATGGAAGCAAGAATCAGAAGCTGTGGATGTTCTGAAGATTTGAAGAAATTCAAGTTCTGAAGCTGTCCTATGGAAGCAGAAATCGGAAGTCATGAATATTCTGAAGATCAAGCATATGTGAACGTCTCTACTGAAATACTCAGGGAAGTCTTTTATTTATAAAATTCTTCTAGTATTAATTTCAGGGGGAGATTATTCATCTCAGGGGGAGATTGTTAATCTCAGGGGGAGACATATTCACATGCTTATGTTATAGCTGTGTAAATTGTCTTTAGCCGTCTGCTCTTTCTGATCGCAAATTCATATCATTTATATATGTTTTTGTCATCATCAAAAAGGGGGAGATTGTTAGAACAAGATTTGTTCTGATCAATATTCTTAGTTTTGATGATAACAAGGATATGAATTTTGTGTGAGATAATGTGGTACTCTAATACATTGCAATTTCCCTTTCAGGAAATATATAAAGAGTATGCACAAATCAGCGCTCAGAAGCTTTGACTCAGAAGGTTCAGCATGCAACATCAGAACATGGTCTGGCAAGACATCAGAAGATGGTCAAGGCAGAATCAGAACATAGGTCTATGGAAGCATCAGAAGAACTTGAGTTCAGAAGTAGAAGCACTGAAGTTCTCATGGTATCACGCTCCGAAGCACTTCAAGGTCAGAAGACAAGAAGATGCTATGCACCAAGCTGTTTGACTCTGATGATATTCAAACGTTGTATACACAAACATCAGATCAGAAGCAAGTACAAGTGGCATGCTACGCTGACTGACAAAAGGAACGTTAGAAGCTATTAAAGGCAACGTCAGTAGACACAGCGTGAACAAGGCTCGAGGTAGTTGACAAAAGAGTGAAACATTAAATGCAATGCTGTACGGAATACGCAAAGCATTAAATGCTCCCAACGGTCGTCTTCTCAAGTGCCTATAAATATGAAGTTCTGATGAGAAGCAAGGTTACCAATTCTGAACGAACTTATTCTGAAAAACTTGCTGAAACGCTGTTCAACTCAAAGCTCAGAAACTTCATCTTCATCAAAGCTCACTACATTGCTGTTGTAATATATTAGTGAGATTAAGCTTAAACTTTAAGAGAAATATCACTGTTGTGATTATAGCTTTTCAGAAGCATTGTAAAACTCTTATTTGATTACATTAATTTGTAAGTAACTAGAGTGATCAAGTGTTGATCAGGATACTCTAGGAAGTCTTAGCTTGTGTCTAAGCAGTTGTAATTAGAGTGATCACGTGGTGGTCAGGATACTCTAAGAAAGTCTTAGCTTGTGTCTAAGCAGTTGTAATTAGAGTGATCACGTGGTGGTCAGGATACTCTAAGAAAGTCTTAGCTTGTGTCTAAGCATTTGTTCCTGGAGTGATCAGGTTGTGATCAGGATACTCTAGAAGACTTAGTCGTGGGCTAAGTGGAAAACCATTGTAATCTGTTGCGATTAGTGGATTAAATCCTCAGGTGAGGTAAATCACTCCGTGGGGGTGGACTGGAGTAGTTTAGTTAACAACGAACCAGGATAAAAATAACTGTGCAAATTGTTTTTATCGTTCAAGTTTTTAGACTACACTTATTCAAACCCCCCCCCCCTTTCTAAGTATTTTTCTATCTTTCAGCCTCTACATGGTAGGGACAGTTTTATGGCGAACGATAATCTTCTATGACCCTTCAATATCCAATGAAAGGACTTCCTACCCTCTTATGGTATGGATAGCCCTTTCACCCTGAAAAGCTGAAAGAACATTTTTTATAAACTTAGGGTAGGTACTCTTAAATGCTTGCTCTTTTCAAATTCAAAACTATCTTTTTCCCACTAATCTCAAATCAATACAAAAAGGCTACGCTTATTTACAAGCTAAAGTCCTTAACAAAGTTTTTACTATTCACACACCACATTTCAAACATTTTGAAAACAAAGTGAGCTAAGCAATTAAGAGTCCATGGATAACCATGGATACAAAGGGTGCTTACACCTTCCCTTCGTATAACTTACCCCCCGAACTCAATCTCTTTCAAAAAAGGTTTTTTCTGTTCTTTTAGCCTTTCTATAAATTGGATAAAATAAAATTCGGTGGCGACTCTTGCTATCCGCAACATTTAAAAAAGTCAGTTCTCCCAGCGTATTACATCAACCAACACCAGACGTAGGAGTAACTCTCATAAACACATGATCTCCCTATTGAAATTCAAGTGTTCTCCACCTCTTATCGTGGTAGCTCTTCTGACGATTTTAAGAAGCCTTCATCTTCTCTTGAATCTTCTTAATCTTCTCCGTAGTTTCTTGAACAATCTCTGGCCCAATTACAGCACTCTCACCATATTCATACCAACATAGCGGTGTCCTACTCCTTCGACCATACAAAACCTCAAAAGGAGCCATACCTATACTCAAATGGTAACTATTGTTGTAAGTAAACAATGTTTGCATAGCTCCATATGGCTTATGGTGTTCAATCTTTGACTTCTAGCAAGTAAAACAAGAATAAACAAACTCAGCTATTTCCTTTTTCATTCTCGGCCACCAAAACAATTTTTTCAGATCATGATACATCTTGGTAGCACCGGGATGAATACTCAATCCACTACGATGTCCTCTTCAAGAATACTCTTTCTCAGTTCGGCAACATTAGGGACGCAAACCCGATCACCCAACCTCATTATACCATTCTCGTCAATTCTAAATTCACCTCCTTTACCTTGATTAATTAAAGTCAACTTATCAACCAACTCAACATCAGCTTTCTGACCTTCTCTAATTTCATCCAGGATACCACTTGTTAACTTTATCATACCCAATTTAATACTATTAGAAGTACATTCACATACCAAACTTAAATCTTGGAATTGCTCAATTAAATCCAATTCTTGCACCATTAGCATAGACATATGTAAAGACTTCCTACTCAACGCATCAACAACAACATTTGCTTTACCCGGATGATAATTCAATCCAAAATAATCCTTAAGGAACTCTAACCATCTTCTTTGCCTCATATTAAGCTCTTTCTGATCAAAGAGATACTTCATACTCTTGTGACCACTGAATACTTCAAACCTTGAACCATACAGATAATGCCTCCACAATTTCAACACAAATACAATCGCTGCCAACTCTAAATCGTGAGTTGGATAATTTCTTTCATGAACTTTGAGTTGTCTCGATGCATAAGACACTACCTGTTGATTCTGCATTATTACACCTCCTAATCCCATCAATGAAGCATCACAATACACAACAAAAGATTCCGCCGAGTTCAACAAAATTAGAATAGGTGCACTAGTCAACCTCTTCTTCAACTCTTGAAATCCTTCTTCATATTTCGAATCCCAAATAAATGCTTGACCCTTCCTTGTCAACTTAGTTAACAGCAATGCTAACTTTGAAAATCCTTCAATGAACTTTCTATAGTAGCCCGCAAGACCCAGAAAACTACGAATCTCAGAAACAGACTTTGGAGCTTCCCACTGAGATACCGCTTCTACTTTTGCAGGATCTACGGCAATTCCATTCTTGGAAATCACATGACCAAGAAAAATTACTTCACTTAACCAGAACTCACACTTCAACAACTTCGCATAAAGCTTATTCTCTTTCAGCAATTCTAATACAACTCTAAGATGATCCACATGCTCTTCTTCACTCTTAGAATATATCAGAATGTCATTAATAAACACCACAACAAACTTATCAAGATAAGGATGAAAAATCATATTCATATATTCCATAAAAACACCAGGTGCATTAGTAACTCCAAATGGCATCACGGTATATTTGTAATGACCATACCTTGTTCTGAATGCCGTCTTCTGAATATCGTACGCCTTCACACGAATTTGATGACATCCAGACCTCAAATCAATCTTGCTGAATACGCACGCCCCAACCAGTTGATCCATCAAATCATCAATCCTCGACAATGGATACCGATTCTTGATAGTAACTTTATTCAGCTGTCTGTAATCCACACACAGTCTCGTCGAACCTTCTTTCTTCTTTACCAACAACACTGACGCACCCCACGGCGAAATACTTGGACGAATAAATTCCTTTTCAAGTAATTCTTCTAATTGACTTTTCAATTCATCCAAATCAGATGCCGACATACAACAAGGTTCCATCGACACAGGGCTCGTTCCAGGAATTAGTTCAATAGCAAACTCGACCTCTCTCTCAGGAGGTAAATCTCTCTCAGGTGGTAACTCTCTCACATCTTCTGGAAAGACTTCTGGAAAGTCATATACTACCGGTAATTCACTACTCACAGCTTTTCCTTTCGCTTCCAAGGATGCAATCAACATAAATACAGCAGCCCCGTCTTCAACCGCCTGCTTCACCTGTCTAGCAGTCAGCTCCAAGTCCTCAACACTGACGTCTTCAGGAAAAATAACTGTCTTTGTGAAACAATTGATATGAATCCAATTGAATTGCAACCAGTTCATTCCCAGAATAACATCGAGTTGTTCCAACAGAAGGCACACTAAGTCCATTCCGAGTTCTCTACCAAAAACATCGATTGGACAGTTCAAACAAGCAACCGAAGTAGCCACTGACCCCGACGCAGAAGTGTGAATAACCATACTTCCATTAATCTCAGATATTTCTAAATTCAATCTTTTAGCACAATCCATATAAATAAAAGAATGAGTTGCTCCAGTATTTATAATTACAATTAAAGGTGTGCCATGGATAAAACACGTACCTTTAATCAATCGATCCTCAGGGGTAGTCTCGGAACCAGATAAGGCGAACACTTTACCACCAGTCTGATTCTTCTTCGGTTTAGGACACTATGGACTAATATGAACTTATTCGCCCCAGTTATAACAAGTCACAGCCTTCCCTTTGCAATTAGCAACAAGATGACTTGCCTTACCACACCTATAACATGTCTTCTCTTCACTCTTGCATTCATGGATACAATGTCCAGGTTCACCGCACTTATAGCACCTAACAAGAGCACAAGAGTCTCCCCCACTAGGTTTCTTCCAACCTCCAGCTCTTGGATTATCTTTTCCATATGGCTTACCCTTATCCATAGGCTTCTTTCCCTTCTTGTCAACCAACTCGCGAGAGTGAGATGACTTTAGCTTGAGATTATCTTCCTCGAAGATTTTGCTACAATCCACCAAGTCAGTAAACCAACATATCCTCTGGTACCTGATACCCTGCTTGATTTCGTCACGAAGACCATTCTCAAACTTAACACATTTCGAGAATTCACTAGCCCCATCATTGTTGTAGTGTACATAATACTTTGCCAGCTCGACAAACTTCGCAGCATACTTTGGTACCGTCATGTTACCTTGCTTCAATTCCAAATATTCTATCTCTTTTCTTCCTCGAACATCTTCAGGAAAGTACCTTCTGATAATTTCTCTTATGAACACAACCCAAGTAATTGCTACACCAGCAGCCTCAAGATCATCTCTACTAGCAATCCACCAGTCATCAGCTTCCTCAGACAACATGTGAGTACCATACCTAACCTTCAGATTTTCAGCGCAATCAATCACTTGGAAGATTCTTTCAATCTCCTTCAGCCACTTCTGAGCGCCTTCGGGATCGTGAGTTACCTTGAACAACGGAGGATTGCTCCTCTGAAAGTTGCCCAACTGTCTATCAGCACTAATCCCAGCTCCATTGGCGTTCCCTCCCAGCATACCAGCAATCATGCCCAAAGCCTCAGCAATCGCGTCAGCGTTTCTTCCACCTCTTCCAACCATTGTTATGCTAATTCACAAAACAATTTCCATTAGAATAAAAGTATCGACAATGTCAGCTCTTACACCAGTCGTATACAAGGGAAATAATGAAAACAAGATTCTGGTCACAACGATTGACTATGCTCTAATAGCACTATTATAACACCCGTCTAAACCCCCGATAAATTAAATAATATTTTCAGAGTGAATATGCAATTAAGAGCGTTACAATTACTTCATATAAAATAAAACGTCTGTCATGCTATTCCAAGGAACATAAACAATTAAAAACATTTTTAAAACACAGCAGAATACTTCATCAGTTGAATACTTAAAACCATCGTTTACCACATTCAAGGCATAAACAACATTATTCAACAATAAAACCAAAACGAGAGTTATTATCCAACTCTAAAACGCAAATGTTCCCCAGTGTTACAAGACCAGAGCATGACACGACTCTAAACTATCGAGACAGCCTACAAGCTATCCTCACCAAAGTAAGCACCGCTACACTTCAATCTGAAAAATGGTTAACAATAAGGGTGAGTCTCATTCGCAATTAAACAATGTTATCAGTTTATAAACGATAAAACATCAACAGTATAATATTCACCCAATAGCAAATACATTCAGATTATATACACATCCACGAAACAACAGTAATTCAAACACACAACATTATAACATTGGACAACCTTCCATTCATGTTATAATAATTCATACACCTAATGCAATGCAACTATATGCATGTGGTACCAATCATGAGTTTCACCTATCTCACCGATCAACCATCACCAAGGATACGGCTACTTCCACTCACTAATTCCACACAATGGGAATTAGTGACCACTGATCCATCGACATCAGAATTTAGCCACCATATGATTAAGAAATGCATGCATCATCTATCACATGCTAATCACCACTTTAATCTTATGAACAACATTATCATAATTCAACTCATCACACAGTACATACGACAATAACGACTTTCACAATCATGTACCAAGTACATCAAACCAACACAACAACATGGGATTTACATCATCACAATACCACATATAACACATCCATCATAATTCACCATTTCAGAAATACCGGTTGTATAAAATAAAAATGAGCTACTGCTCTTTGAGTTATTTAGATATATAGGAAATAAAATTATTGACTCAACGCCCAAAACGGCATTCAAAACAGACTTACGGTTCAAAAGATATGAAATTGTGAAATTAATTATTTTTCACAAATATCTACAGCGTAACGGGTTACAGAAAAAGCGTAACGGGTTATGAAAAAAAAAATCAAAAACAGCTTCAGTGTAACCGGTTTCAAGGAAACCGTAACCGGTTACGCTTGACGTAACTCTATTCGTTATTATTTTTACGTGACCATAACCAGTTACGAACGACACCGTAACCGGTTACGAAATCGTAACCAGCCCAAAAACCCCAATTTTCACAACCGTAACCGGTTACATCAGCCTGCAACAGAAAAAAAAGCACTTTTGACAGCAACTTATTTTCCCCAAACACAACCCAATCGAATCATTACGAATGTACACAAAACACAGAACCAATTTACATGTAATACATGCTATATCATCAATCAAACAACACATCCAACATCATCAATCATCACAAACATGTAATTACACATAATCTACAAAATTGAACCTAAATTTCAAAACCCCAACCTAGAATACAATTCTCTACCGAATCAATAGCATACAATCTCAGTCCTAACATCTACAACCCGATAATAGAGGTTAATCGGAAGAGTCCCCCTTACTTTAGCCAATTCTTGAGATCTCTCTTCCTCGTTGACTCTTCTCCTCCTCTTCTCTTTACGTGTTCAGCTTCTCCGAAATGCTCTTGTGTTTCTATTTTTCCCAAAATTCTTGTTTTATGAAAACCTAACATAACTTTAGTAAGACCTTAGTTTTAACACCCTCCCTCTTACTAACCACAACACTAGCCCATTAACTCATTATTCCATAATTCTTCCAAATTTTAATTTAATCACCGAATAATTAAATAAATTCAATAATTAAATTAAAAATTCAATTAAATTAATTTACGAAATTACGGGTGTTACAAAAAGTATCGTGTCAATACAAGTTATCAAACTAGTTGGCTTGAAATCTCATGATTGTCACATTTTGATGCAACAACTACTACATGTGTCTATTCGTGGTATCTTGCCCAAAAATGTAACACCCGTAATTTCGTAAATTAATTTAATTGAATTTTTAATTTAATTATTTGAATTTATTTAATTATTCGGGGATTAAATTAAAATTTGGAAGAATTATGGGAATAAGATTATTGGGCTAGATTTGTAGTTAGTAAAGAGGAGGTGTCAATTGTTGAGCCTTTTATTAAAGCTGGTCTATTTTTCATAAAAGAAGGAAAATAGAGGGAATTGGAAAAATAGAAGAGAAAGAGCATTTTGGAGAAAAGAGACGAACGTGAAAGAGCTGAAGAGCATAGGAAGGGGAAGAACCAAACCAAACTCTAAGGTAAGGGGGGACTCTTCCGATTAATCTCTTTTATCGATTCATGAGAAATAGGATTGATTGTATGTTGTTTGATTCGATTGAGATATGTTAGGTTTTGGGGAATTTTGGGGTTTTGGGAATATTTGATGAATTGGAATGATAGTGACTGTATATGGTGTTAATTAGTTCCCCAAACATGTTAATGTTGTGTTATAACATGAATTCTGGTGCTGTTTTTGTGTTTGAACCGTTTGGGTACGAATTGAATGGAAATAGAAATGGTTAGATGCTGTCAAAACTGTGTTTTTGGGGCTGCAGGTACGAGGTAACCGGTTACCGTGGTGTGGTAACCGATTACTTGACGTTACGTCAACGAAGAAGTGTTATTCGTTGTGAAGTAACCGGTTAGTGAGTTAAGGTAACCGGTTACCGCTGTTTGAAAATGTGTTATTGTTGCTGTCTGGGAGGCAGTAACCGGTTACTTGGATTGAGGTAACCGATTATCGCTGTTACGATTAGGATTCTGGGTTACTCCGTCAGGCAGTAGCCGGTTACTTGAAGTGAGGTAATCGGTTACCGCTGTTTGTTTTAAAAAAATAAAGTATTTTATAAAATTCATATCTTTTAAACCACCTATCCGTTTTAAGTACCGTTTTGAGCATCGTGAAGCTAATAAAATATTCTATGTTACTGAATGATGTGTGGGAATAGTAGTTGGCTTTATTTTAAATGCCTCGATTTAAATTCTTGGTATTGTATCGTACATTGTGTGCATAACTGATTAATGTGACAATGTGAATGTGCTATGACAATATCTGTGACGAAATATTATGCCTGGTGTGAACTATATACTGTGATCGTCTGGATTATGTTGAGGTGTGAATACATTATCCATAATTGTTGTTGGTGTTGATGATTAGCATGCAATAGGTGATGCATGCATACATAATCATAATTGTGGCTGTACCCTGGTGGTGCTGGATCAGCGATAGCTAATTCCCATTGTGTGGAATTGGTGGGTGGAGGTAGCCGTATCCTTGATGATGGTGGATCAGTGAGATGGGTTAATCCCATGGATTGGTACCACATGCATGTAGTTGTATTGCATTAGGTTGTATGTGTGATTATAACATGAATGGAAGATGTCCAATGTTATAATGTGTTGTAATTGACTTAATTGGTGTGTTTGATGTATCATTGTTGAATAACTGAATATGTTCGATTGGGTGAATAATATGCATGATGTCGTGTTATTTATGGATTTATAAAATTGGTTAATTGTGAATGACTGTTGACATTTTTCAGATTAAGGAGTAGCGGCTTGTGCTTGGTAAGGATAACTCGTAGAGTTACTTCATTTAGTTCAGTTGTGTCGGTGTCATGCTCTGGTCTTGTAACACTGGGGGGCGTTTATTTTAGTATTGTTTGATGGATTATTTCTTATGTTAGAATAATGTTTTGTTGGTTTGAATCGATGAATTTTGGTGTGAATTCTGTTATTTATATTATTCGGTTGTTGAAGTATTTTTCGCTGTGTTAACATATTTACTGAATAATATGTGTTGATGTTTCCCCTAATGCATGACAAAGTTTATTGTTTTTAATATTATGAAGCTGTAATACCCTTTTTATGTTTTACTCTGAATTTTATTTGATATTCCGCGAGGTTTTAGAAGGGTGTTACAAAAAATGTCCGACATGCCATAACTAGATTGTGCATTTTCTTTAATGATATATGTAACAAAGTGATAGACCCTAATAAATTGGATGAGATGGAAACCAAATCTATTATTATTTTGTGTCAGTTGGAGATGTTTTTTCCTCCTTCATTTTTTGACATCATGGTTCACGTAATAGCCCATCTAGTTAGAGAGATTAAAGTGTGTGGCCCTGTTTATTTAAGATGGATGTATCCTTTGGATCAATACATGAAGATATTGAAAGGCTATGTGAAGAATCATTATCGTCCGGAGGCATCTATTATTGAAAGGTACATCACAAAAGAAGCCGTTAAGCTTTGTACAGAGTATTTGTCACATGCAAAACCTGTAGGATTGCCGAAGTCTCGTCATGACGGAAGATGTGGCGGTAAGGATACACATCTAAAGGTTAAGCATATGGGTGAAGGGGAAATTTCTAAAGCACATTTGTATATATTAAATAACACTAACAAGGTTCAGCCATACTTGAGTACACATAAAACCATTGTCAAAGGCAAAAACCCTCGAATGTCCGAAAAATGGGTGTTGAAAGAGCATAACAGAACATTCTCAAAATGGTTTTAAACCAAGATTATGAATTATAATAATGCTTCGAATACATTAAAGTTTTTAGCTTATGAGCCTAGCTTTAATGTCTTATGTTTGGGTGGGTACGATATCAATAAGTTTCCATTTGTACAAAATTGTAAGATGGTAAGAGTACTATGCAAAATAGTGGGTTATGATAATGGCTTCTTCAATGCACTTCTCTAGTTCAAAGGATAAAAATTCCATTTTGGCATCCATAGCTTATTTGGGTGTTATATAAGAGATATGGGAGCTCAATTATATGAAGTTTAAAGTTCCTATTTTTAAATGTAAGTGGGTTAATAGTAACAATGGTGTACAAACTGATGAATTAGGATTTACATTGGTGGACTTGGATAAGGTAGGATATAATGAAGAACCTTTCATCATGGCAGCTCAAGCAATACATGTGTTTTATGTAAAGGATCCCCCAAACAATAGGTGGTATGTTGTCCTCCAAAGAAACACGAACTATAGTGATGAAAATGATGATTTAACTCTAGAGATTGATCACAATACTTCTTTTTCAACACGACGGTCTTCTTTTAATGATGAAAATGAAGTTGATGATGTCTATGCCACTCGTAATGATCATCAAGAAGGGATTTTGGAGGATAATAACAAATAAAAAACAACATAGTTTTTTATGCTTTGTCACAACTTATACATGTTATAGCCATTCTGTCAACTTTATCAATGAAAAAAAATAGAAATTATCCTCAATGAAAAAAATCATGCATAATTACATATATCTGAATCATGCATAATCTTGGTAAAATAGATAACTTTTACTATTAGAATGTGGGCTTTGTTTTCAAGCCCACAGTGATGATGTTGAATTAATTTTCCTCTTTTGACCACTTATGAAAGTAATACAGTTTAATGTTTGCATGAGTTTGAAAGTCATACTTACTGGACAAAAATTATCGGCATGTAGATAAGTAGGTAGGTATAATTAAATAACATAAATAAAAATGATTATCAATAATTGAAATAACAAGTGAGAAGAAAGTGAGGACTGTAAAATCACATAATGCTGGTTATTTTGACATAATGCAGTAGCAATAGAAAAATCAAATAATGCAGGTTATTTAAACATTTTTCAGTTTTTATATCTAAACACGTATTATGGTTAAACCATCTAGCTCTTCTTCAAAAACAAAAAACCACACAAAAATAACAAGAATTTTCTTGTCAAATCACACTCTGAAAGGAAAGTATAGGGGTGAAATAAATAATGGAGGAGAGAGAAAAAAATTTAAAAAGAATTTTCTTGTCGTATCCTATGAGAATGTCATTTTTATGTGAGAATATGAGAATGAATAGGAACCATTAGATTTTAAAATAAATGGTGGAGATTATGTGTCATTCATTTTTTCTCTCTCCCTCATTATTAAAATAAATGATGGAGGTGAGAAAAAAAGAATGACACATATTCTCCACCATTATTTTAAAATCTAATGGTTCAAATTTATTCTCATGTTCTCACATAAAAATGACATTCTCATAGTATACGTTCTCTCTCTTTCTCTTTCTCTCTCTCTCTCTCTCTCTCTCTCTCTCTCTCTCTCTCTCTCTCTCTCTCTCTCTCTCTCTCTCTCTCTATATATATATATATATATATATATATATATATATATATATATATATGAGGAGGAATATTCTTACTCCAAGAGTAAGTTATTAACACTTCAAATCTGGACCGTTGATTCTTCTCAATCTAATGGTTAAAAATAATAAGTATTGTTGAGGATACCTTGAGAGACCGAGTGAAGGTCAGAAGCTCATGAAGACAATGGTTATGGTCATTGTGGAAATCCTTATAAGAGACCAAGTTGGTCAGATCTTATTGGGTCAGTGATAATCATATCTCAAAAGGGACCGAGTGAAGGTCAGACTCTTGTGAGATCACTGTGGAGAAAATCTTCTTGGATGACTTGGTAGTCAGATTCCTGATAGAGGTCCATGAATGTTATATCTGTTAAATCATATCACTGAACATGTCATTGTGTGTTAGTTGTAACACCCCAATTTACCCTGTCAAATAATAATAAAAAATCAAAGTACGATACTATTGATGGTAAATATAGGTTGTCACATTTTCATCATAAACATCAACAATCAATTACAATTAAAACAGATACATAACACCATTAACTCGGATGAACCAAACATAAAAAAATTAGTCTTCAAAAATAACTTTCAATTAAGCAGCAGAATCCAACATAGTTTAGCTTAGAAACGTCATGACATCTTAATCCAACATAATCAGCATCAAACTGTAACAAAATATTTCAACAAATAATTTAAAATCCAATAGCAAAACAATTAGCATTCATCCCCCCGAGTGTTACGTATTAGAGCGACGACACCAACTTGACAACTGAAGGTATTTAGCCTTCATTCCTGATTACCTGCACGTTACCAACATAGGGGTAACATTCAAACAGAAGGGATGGGATATCATACAATATAAAGGAATGCATGATAAATAATATAGGAGATATAGATCATACATAATTTTACCACTTCATACAACATTAACATCGCTTTATTCATCCAACAATGCATCGTGATTCACTAAATTCATTCACCAATTATTCCATCATTATGAGAATGCAATGCAACCGACACTATGCAAATGCATGTGGTATCAACAGGGCATAAGCCCCCTTCTCAATTAACAGTTTTAATGTGATCAGTAAGCCTCCAATTCTCAATGAAATTTAACACAAAAATTCAAAGTGTCAAATTTTCGAACACTTAGCGTGCGATTGACTTTTTAGATTTTCCTTTAAGTTTGTTGATAACAAAAACCCTATACAATCTAATTGATTTTAAGGAAATCAACAACTCAACATTGCTTTAAACAATTAACAGAAAATCATTACGAATCAATCGCTCAATCAATGTGCTTAACAATTTGATAATGGAAATCTAAATTGCAAGAGATAAAGAGATAGAGAAAGAGGACACGAGGATTTGTTTAGACAGTTCACCGATTGTCCTTGCTATGGCTATGTCTTCACCCAATTCCAATTTAGAATTGAGATATCAATCTTACTATGCAAAAAATTGTTTACAAGATATGTGAAGCAATCCAACCCTACAAACTCTATGTTTGATGTTGATCATTGCACTTTTCTTTCCTTGACCTGAGTTTGAACAATTCACCCAACAAACAGCAATTGATTCACCATCTAGCAATACTCCTTTGAAAGAAACTACCTTTCTTCCCAATTTTCACTTGATCGAATCCAAATTGCGAGTTTTTGTCACCAAAGATTACCAATTGATTCACCACCTCACACTACTCCTTTGCAAGAACCTCTCGTTCTTCAAAGCTCTCCACTCGATCAAATCTGGTTGCGTAAATCGTGTCGAAAATCCCCAAACCAACACCTTGCTCTTGGAGTAAAAACCCTCACAGTTTTTCCGATGAAACCCCCTATGATTCTCAACCCAACCTTAGGTTACAACCAAACTTAATTGAATGTTATCAACCAAGTTTAGATGGCACCCAACCAATGAATGATTATGTATACTTTGTTTATGTGTATGCATAGATGCAAGGTTGAAGATGATGAACAATCTTAGTATGTGTTTATAGTTTCATCAAGTTGCAAAAGATGCTTGTATGATGTATTTATAGTAGTGCAAGTTCGAGGCAAAAGGGAAACCTAAGAATGTGAAAAAGAATACAATTTTTTAGAAAAAAGTTGCATGTTTGGACACATATAAGTCATGTATCGACTGATGTAAATGTATATGTCAACCTGTATCAGGTTATGTGTCGACACATTTAAATAGAAGCTACATGCTTCAAAACTGCAGCATATGTGTCGACCTGAAATACATATGTGTCTACACATAATAGTAATTTTGAGTGCACGTGTCGACCTAAAAAGTAGTATGTGTCGATACATACAAGTAGAAGCCAGAGACTTCGTTATTGAGGTACATGTGTCGACTTGAAGCACGTATTTGTCGACACATGCACTTGTGTTTTGAGTAGAAAATGGTTTTCAAGCTTGAATATGATTTTTAATGTTATGTAATTCATTTTTTATGTATGATACCTTTTCCAAACATGTTCTAGGTGTATTCTAAGATCCCTAATGCAAAAGTACACATAACGACTCAGAAATATCGTTCAATAGACAGAAATGCTACAATTTTCCTAAATTTTGACACCATGCAAAACATCTAATGGAAAAGTGCACTCACACTTCAAAATGTTAAAGTTTAAACACATGATGACTATGGTTGATGAGCAAGAGAAATTATTGAAATTTATAGGTAAGGCTTTATAAGCCCTAGCTCGCATGTATTTATATCTCTTTTGCTTACTAAACCTTATTTCATTTTTGTTGGAGAGAAAATGTCAGCCGTTGACATCAGAGAACAGAAAAAATTAATGGTCGAAGCTAGAGCCAGGAGAGCAGGTCAATCCACCTTGAAGTTCGACCTGGTATACAGACCTGGGCTCTGAAGAAGAGGAAACCGAGGGTGGAAAAAGAAACTACCATGATCTCAGTGTCTCGTGACTCCGCTCCGGCCCCGTCTGACCAGCCTTAACAAAGACCTGTAAAAATGGCAAAAACTCTAATGGGAAACATTATGAGCAAAGCTGACATGGCTATTTCCGCCTTGATGAGAGAGACTGGCGATAACAGCCAACAGTCGTGGCCCTTCGGTGATTTTAAGTTCTAGTATAACAACTTTGATGGCATGAAGTTTCTTTATGACCATTTGAACTCCACCGAGGATGTTAAGAAGGAAAAATCCATTGGGGCTCAGCAGTTAACCGCAAACCCGAGCTCTTATCTGATGCAGTGTGTTGTGATCACTCGGGATCTGTTTGAGGTCGGGGATGGGTCTGAGAATGCTGAGGCTCGCTTGATCAAGGAGGTGACCAGGCTTAAGGATGATCTCAAAGAGCAGATCCGCCACACGGAGGAGGTGACCAAGCAACTGGCCTAAATGACAAAAAAGAATGAGGATGTTAAGGCCACTGTAGCTGGCTTAATCTGAGATGTCGATCAATTTTGCGAATCTAATGAACAACTAAAGTGTTCCTTGGAGGACGCCCAAGTGGATCTCCTAGCAGCCGGCGACAAAGCTTTTGACAGAGTCAAAGTCCAGACTTTGTGTCTTCAACCAGATCTCAATGTAGCCGAGATGGACTACTTCAAGGTCGTGGTGGACGGACAGTTGGTGGAGATAGATGTTGAGATCTCGGAGACTGAAGTTGCTGAAAAAGGTGGAACCGAGAATGAACAGTCTAGAGTTGTCCAAGAAGAGGACTAGCCCGACGTATAATTTTTTCTTGTTTGTTAGTCATCCATGGGGATGCATTTTTTGTAATGTCTTTTATACTTCCTTTAAGCCCTATGCGGCAATGCACAATGTTTTGAGCTCCTTGCGGTTTTTATATATATATATTATGCTTTTGTATACGTTTCGCTTCGTTGCATTAAATTTTTAAGGTATTATATCCTTAACCATGATTATATGATACCCCCCAAATGAGAGGCCAGAGTAATGAGGCAAAACGCTTTGACTAAGAGTCATCTCGGTTGAACCACTTCGAGAATTTTATTTTGAGTGTTCTGGTGAATGAGTTCGCTTCCATTTGAACAAAAAATTACTTAACTCGGCCAATAAGTTTACTCAACTTGGAAGCCAAGGAGTGCCAACTCAATCCGGAGGCCGGAGAGTGCAGTCGGCTGAGACTTAACTCAGATCCGGTAAAATAATCTATTCTTGAAGGAAGAGTGTCAACTCAATCCAGAGGTCAGAGAGTGCAGTCGGCTGAGACTTAACTTAGATCAGGTAAAGTAATCGATTCCCGGATGAAGAGTGTCAACTCAAACCAGAGGCCTGAGAGTGCAGCCCAGTGAGACTTAACTTAGATCTGATAAAGTACTTGATTCCCAGAGGAAGAGTGTCAACTCAATCTGGAGGCCGAGGAGTGCAGCCGACTGAGACTTAACTTAGATTCGGTAAAGTACTCAATTTTCGGAGGAAGACTGCCAACTCAATCCTGAGGCCAGAGAGTGCAGCCGACTAAGACTTAACTCAGATCCAGTAAAATACTCGATTCCTAGAGAAAGAGTGTCAACTCAATTCAGAGACCGAAAAGTACAGTCGGCTGAGACTTAACTCAGATCCGATAAAGTGTTTGGCCTGAAGCTTCATCACTCTGACGTCTTTTACCTTTTACCTGCGATAACTAAAAGCACATGTGTAAAAAATTAGAGGTGCCTCATTAAAAATCGTCGCGCTAGGCTCATTAAGAATATAGTTTACATTTAAAAAAAAAATAAATCAAATGTCTTTAATTTTTTTCTCAAAATTAATATGCGCCTTTAATCCAATATTTTTCTTTTACAAAAATATCATAACTATTTATTGCCTCCACTGCAACAAATATTTAGAAACAAATATTTAGATCCATCGTTACAATAGAATGTACATATTTTTAAACTATATTTTCGTGAAGATATCTAAAGAAACATAGGTTTAGAAAGCTGCATAAGTTGCTAAACTTGGTTTCCTATTCCAACGGATAAGAAAACAACCAATAAAATTTAAGAATCACTATATATAACCAACATGGCTATGGCTACACCTCAATCAAACTATTAGAAACCTGTCTATAAACAAACACATTTGATTATATAAAGGTTCTATTACCTTTGTTCTTCTTCGGGGTAAACCTTGAACATCCATTTCAACATTTGAAATGAAAATGGCACGGATCATACTTGTGACACTTTTCTTGTTTAACTTGGTTATTGTTCCTTCTATAGCTTTGCCATTTCTTGAGGGCCTTGGATTTGGTATTGGAAATAATGATGATGCACGACATGATAATCAACAAGAAGCACTACCAGTATTTGACGATGGAATCGGAAATGCAAAGGTTGACGATGGATTGGGAACTGGAAAGTTAAATGGAGACGATGGACTGGGAACTGGAAAGTTAATTGGAGACGATGGATTGGGAACTGGAAAGTTAAATGGAGACGATAAGCTAATTGGAAAGGTTGTGGTTGATGGTAGACCTAAACTTAAGGTAGGATTCTATAGCCAAACTTGTCCCAATGCTGAGAAAATCGTTGCTGCAGCACTCGCTGAAAGTGTTAAGATTAATCCAGAGGCAATTGCTCAACTCCTTCGTCTTCAATTTCATGACTGTTTCGTCGTTGTAAGTTTTGCTTTTCCATACTCCAACCAATGTTTTGTAACTATTAGAAAAAATGTTAACCCATGCTACTACCTCTGATTCTATTTATAAGAAAAAATTTATTTTTTCAAATATATTGAATAACTAATATACGTGGATAATATATTGTACAGATAAATTAATTAGTTATTCAATGTATCTGAAAAGTAAAATTTTTTATAAATAGAACGAGAGCTAATATGATGTATGTTCTAAAATATGCTTGGTTATGATGGAAATAAAGGGATGTGATGCATCGATCTTGCTAGACTACTCACCAACAGGAGACAAAGTAGAGAAAGGGTCAATGTTCAATGGTCAACTTCTCAAAGGAGCTGACACAGTTGATGACATTAAAGAAAAGCTAGAAGAAGAATGTCCAGGAATAGTGTCATGCTCAGACACGTTAGCATTCTCAATCAGTGAAGGAATGCACCTTGCCGGTTTACCTCGTAGAGCGCCTCTTGGCGGCCGTAGAGATTCGCTCGTTTCTCTCGCATCCATCGCGGAAGACAACAATCTCCCACAGCCTAATTGGTCAATCGAAAGAATGGTTGCACTTTTCATAAAGAAAGGTTTCACAGTTGAAGAAATGGTTATCTTACTGGGTGCACATTCAATTGGTTCGGCTCATTGTGATGTTTTTATGGAAAGAATTTTTAATTACGAAAACACGAGGAAGCCTGACCCTACACTGGCAGATCAAGTTGTTAAAGAGTTTCAAGGTATCTGTAAGAATGCTGGGACACAGCTATTTAGAAACCCAACTGTGAATTTCGATGAGACTCCAACAGAGCTTGATAACTTGTTTTACAAGAATATGGTGACAAAGAACAAGACGGTCTTGGTTACGGATTCTAATTTGATCAATGATCCTAGAACAATTCCTATTGTTAACAAGATGGCGGCTGAGAATGGTTTGTGGCAAAAGAGATTTGCTGAGGCTATGGATAAGATGGGTGCTATGAATGTTCTTACTGGAAATGAGGGTGAAGTGAGGACGACTTGTAGGGCCACTAATAACTAAATGTGTCTTTTTCATTAACCTATGTATGTTAAAATTGTCATCATGTTTGATTTTTTTTTTCTTTTTTATTTTGTTATGATAGTGTGATACATTAATGATACATGTAATTTTTCTTTGGAATTTGTTTTTAAGTATTGAAAAAAATTATTATAAATTATTTTAATTAGTCGATTGAACCGTGCGATGCGCAGATGTATCTTAAAAACAAATATTGTTACTATAAAATTATAATAATTAATAATAATTTTATAGATAAATCTACTTCAAATTTACAAATATTTTTAATTTTCGTAATGTTTATAGACAACATAAATATTATTAAAAATAAATATTATTATTATAAAATTATTATTAAGAGAAACAAGTTGAGTATATTAATTTGAATATTTTAAACATTGGTTGTTACAACTCTCCCCACTTAAAGAATTTTCGCCCTCAAAAAGTATCTTAAGTAAATAGATTCGATACGACTCCCTCATTTGGCTCTCAAGCTCCCATGCCACATTTCCATCAGCTGGTCCTCCCTAAGCTACCTTTACCAAGATAATCTCTTTACCACGTAGTTGCTTCACTTCCCGATCCTTTATCTGCATGGGTGATGCCTCAACAGTTAAGTTATCTCTTACTTGCACATCATCTACTTGGATCACATGAGACAGATCTGGAATGTATCTCCTCAACTAAGATACATAAAACACATCAAGAAGATTAGCAAGCAACAGCGGCAAAGAAATCTGATAGTCCACTTCTCATATACTCTACAAAATTTGTACGGAACGATGAAACGCGGCGTGAGATTTCAAGACTTCAAAGCTCGACCAACACCAGTTATCAAGATAACTCACAAAAACATGTGATCTCCCTTCTTGAATTCAAGTTCATTCTGACTTTTATCATGGTAACTCTTCTGGCGACCCAGTGAAGCTCTCGTATTCTCTTAGATCACTTTGATCTTCTCTGTGGTCTGTTGGACAATCTCAGTTCCAATCATAACACCTTCTCTCGACTCATACCAACATAAAGGTGTCTTATACCTTTTACCATACAATGCCTCAAACTGTGTCATTCCAATATTCAAGTGAAAATTATTGTCGTAGGTAAACTCAATCAACGGCAAAAAGCTATCACAAGCACATCCTTGTTCTAGCATACAAGCTCTCAACAAATATTATAAGGATTGGATTGTATTCTCTGTCTGACCATCATTCTACCGATGATAAGCATAACTCAAACACAACTTCATACCCAAAGCCTTCTGCAAACTCTCCCAGAACCTCAACGTTGTAAGTTCAAATTGCGCCTAAGAGAGGATGAATTAGGTACTTTCAAAATGCTGGTTTTTTAGACTCAAGTGGTTCTTATTTTTCTGGTTTGGTGTATGAATTAGAAAGTAATAAAGTGCATAAAAATAAAGAATGCAAGGATATATCTGGTTCCCCTCACAATCCGAGAGTACTCCAGTCCCTTTTCAACACGAAAGAGATTTTACTATTGTTATAACGTCCTAAACAAAAATCTAACTAAGTTATCAAGAGCAATCCTCGTGATGACTTACTCCACAAGACAAGAGAATAATCCTCTTTTTTTTGGCTTTATAACCTCTGGTTTCTAGGGGAAATAGGCCCTATTAATCCAGAGTTATGAAATGAGGTATGAACATTGGCCAAACATTGTTTCCACCAGGAATCAAATTGAGGTATGAACAATTGTAACGCCCGGAAAATAAGTATATAGTTGATTTGGACGTTTGTGACATTTATTGGAATTGTACCGTTTTTGGAGTTGTTTCAGTCGGTATTAGTTCGGGATGGCGGACTAATATTTAATTGAAGGTTTTCATATTTTTGGTACCGGAAATATTATTAAGGTAATATTCCGCGTTTTGGGGCGTTTGAACGATATTTGAGCGTAGGGGCATTTTGGTCATTTCCGCGGGATAGATATTTTCTTTATAAGAAAGAAATATTGTGAGAAAGGAAAGAGAATGGAAAGAAAAAGAAGAGAAAGAAAGAGAAGAGAGGAAGAAGAAGAGAAAAGAGGAAAAAGTGGAGATTGGTGGATTCTCGACCGATTCGAGTTCCGATCGTTGCTATAGCAAGGTAAGGGGGTGAATCTAATTTATCTTGGATGTATGATTCTTATAGTCTTGTTCTTGTTCTTGTTCTTGTTCTTCTTGTTCCAATTTCCACAATTTTCTTGTGTGATCTTTGTTTGATCTAAGTTTGTTTGAGAATGATTGTATGATGATTAAATGATATCCTTGTTATGTTGTGGTGATTGATCATGTTTGTTTTCCTTTTCTATGGCTTGATTGAGTTTGTATAAAAAGTTAGGTTTTGAGATAGATTCATGAATTAACCATGAAAAGTGTGATAATAGGTTGTTTCTATGGTTTGTATGTGTTGTATTGGTGTTGTAATGATGTTTAGGAGTGGTTTTGGTGGGTATAAGGGGCCTGGAACCGTTCTGGTGCGTTCTGGTTTTTTCTGGGTTTACGCAGGTCCGCTGAGCGGAGGTGGGTCCGCTGAGCGGAGGTCCTGTTGCAGAAAATTCTCTGTGAAGGTCCGCTGAGCGGAGCTGAAGCGGATGACAGCTTTTTCTGTTTTTCCAAAACTTTGAAACTTCGTAACTCTTGAACCGTAACTCCGATTTTGTCGCTGTTCGAAGCGTTGGAAAGCTAACGCAATAACCTATATTATTATCTAATTAAATGATTCATAGGATGTGTTATCCTATTATTTTTATTAGGATCAAGTGATGAGTTGTGTAGTATGTTCAATTATCCAAACTTTGAAACCTTGTAACTTTTGATCCGTAGCTCCGTTTCGTACGCCGTTCGAAGTGTTAGGAAGCTAGTTGGATGTTCTATATGATAGTATAGGCTTGGTTAGCTTGTTATTAATTGGTTATGAGGTGTTGTTGATGAAAACACATAATTGTTTATATGCGCGATATGATTGGTAAATAATCATAGTGCTTGGTTGTAATTGATAATGATGTGTTGTGTGAATGTTATTGTATTGGTACGAGGTATGTGATTAGTTGTCGATAACATGAGATCATGTTCATATGTGTTATGTATTAATGAATGTTCGTTCTTGATGTGAGACGATGTTTGGTTGTTTGTTATTAACATGATGTGTGGCCTTATGGCAAGTAAATGTTGTTATGAGAATGATGTATTATCATTGTTGAATTGTTGTTATTACAACTTGTTGATGATGTATTGATGAAGTTGTGGGCCGATGGCCAATATTAATTTGATGTGTATAAGTGTGTTATACGTTCATCTATGCCGATGTGGCCAGTATGTTTGAACGGTGAATGTGTGCTGTGTGCTTATTAATGCCTGTGTGGTAATTATGGTGTGATGTGATTGATAACGATGTTATTAATTGGTGATGTATCCTTTTGGATAGAATATAAACGGTGTAACGTGGGTATGTGACCGTGTTATATTATTGATGTTGTTGTTGTCGTGTAATAGAGTCATATATTTGCACAGCATAACATTTCATTACGTTAATGGCGGAATGCTATTAGCAGGTGGCCTGAATTGGCAATTATTACCAGTGGGGGCTTAATGCTCGGTAAAAAGGTGTATTTGCCCTAGTGGCAAGAGGTCATCAGTGGGGGCTAAATGCTCGATGACGTTTAGTCGTAGCTTGATGCTCGACAAAGGTGTATTTTCCTGAGGGAAAGAAGTCCCAGCATAATGCTCGGCAAAGGTGTATTTGTCATAATGACAAGGGGAGTTTTACTCCGGATTTGGTACCACATGCATATGCATAGTCGAGTCTCATTCATCATTGTCTGTCTGTATAATTTATGTTAGCATTCATGTGTCACATTACTTATATATTGATTGTGGTTGAATGAGTGGATTACTTTGTTGTATGATTATTGATGATACTTGTTGGCATTACTATAATTGTCATGCTTTCATTATGAATTATATTCTCACCCTTCTGCTGATTTGATGCTTGAGTGGCATCCTGCAGATTAGCCGCTTTGGGAGTCTTTTGGAAGAGGTAGTTCTCCAGTCGGTCTTGTCAGTTGCTCTGATACGTAACACCGGGGAGTCGGGAGTCTATTGTTATTTATTTATATATGACTCTTTGAACATGTATATGTGATAATGTGTTGATGTGTATTGTAAACACTTTATTTTGGAAAACTCCTCTTTGAGAGTGAGAGCTATATGTATATATATATGTTCACATCTTCCGTGTGTTATGTATCATTTTATTGGCAGGTGTGTATGCTTTTGGCATCGTTGATGTCCGTTTATTTTCTAGGTGTTTGTTTGGTTACTTAGTGTAACATCCTAATTGCGTTGTATGAAATTTTAAATACTCTGATATTTGTACCTATATGCCTGGGTAGAATTGGGGTGTTACATTAGTGGTATCAGAGCAGGTTGGTCTGTCCGGCCAGTGTTGTCTAATGTTGTTTAATTCCTCAGTACGTGATAAGTGTGTGGAGCACTGTCAGTACTTGTTGTGCCTCTAGTCGGTTGTATGTAGGAGTGGTTTGAAGCTAAGTGGGGGAGAACATGTGCTTCTCGGATATGTTTCAGTTGCAAGATGTTAGTATGCTATTGAGGGCAGCAGTACTAGTGTTGTTGGACTTTGTTGTTTTCTGAAGTGAAGGAGACTTGGACTTAAGACTTCGGTTGTTAATCGAGTTGGAGTGTCACGGAGTAGATGTTGGTTAATTCTAAAGAATGGAATTTAGAAAGTTGTGATGCTCTAACGCTACTGATGGACTATGAAGTTGTTGTTTGAGTAGCCTTGTGTGAGTTGACGTTGTTAGAAACGCTTTGGAACTCGAGTGAGAATTAGGAGTATGAAGAGATGAGTAGGATCTCAGGTATTTTGTTTTGAGATATTGTTAGAAGTGTTTTGGTACGTAGCTACTGGACGTCGGTGTTAGCTGGTTCAGATGATCTTGGGAGATTTATGAATTATGGAATCATAGTGCTTCTGTGCTATGAGAAAAAGTTGGAAAAGAATATTATTAATGTTAGTACTGATAGTTTATACTCTATTATGATTGTTGGCTACCTATTGACAAATTGAGGACTTGATCACCCTTAATCTCTTGTTGATAGTAGACGGGATCGTATTGGACGTGATAGGCTTATCTGACTAGTTTGATAATATTGGAAGTGAATGAGTCGGTGCAAGGTGGTACGACGTTATTTATGTTGTCGACGATTTTGGATGTTCTTGAGAAAGAGAAGTTGTTGGGATTGCGGATAGTTGCGCATTTGTATAAGTGTTTCTTGAAGGTTTAATTGATTCATCGTTGAAAAGAGGAATTCTGTCTTGGAGTTCTATTTTGATGGATTTAGTTCCTAGAACTATTGTGGTGTCGAGGGTTCCGTATCGGATGCCAACTTCTGAGTTGGAAGAGTTGAGGAGTCAACTTAAGGATTTTCTTGAGAAGAGGTTTGTTCGTTCAAGTGTGTCGCCGTAGGGTGCATGTGTTTTGTTGGTTAAGAAGGAAGGTTCTATCAGGCTTCGTGTCGATTTTAGACAATTGAGAAAAGTGACAATTAAGGAAAAGTATCCACTTTCGAGGATTGATATTTTGATGGATCAAGTTGGCTTGAGCTTGTTTGTTTTGCAAGTTTGATTTGAGGTGTAGGTATCATCAGTGTGAAGATGATCATGCTAAGTATTTGAGAACTGTTTTGTCCGTGTTGGGAAGAAGAAGTTGTTTGCTAAGTTTCCTTGTGTGAGTTTTTGGTTGAGTGGAGGTTTATGCTTTTATGCAAGTTAAGATTTTTGAAAGGATTTATCTGTCACCAGATTTAGAGTTGGCAGTTGTTATTTCTGTTTGGGACATTTGAAGGCACTAATTATTCGGATCGAGATTTGTGTGTGTAAGTGACTACAAGAGTTTGAAGTATTCATTTGATCAGGACGAGTTGAATATGAGAAACCATTGCATACGTCTATGTCGATGATTCGAGTATTGTGATTGTTGAAACAGTTGTGAGATTTGAGTTGGGTGTGTAAAGCGACTTCTTCAAGTGTTGAGCTTCATATGTGAAAGCTTACTTATGGTATTCTTGATGAGATTAGAAAAGGTCGGAAATCGGATTTGAATGGGTTGATAAGATGACATTTATTAGTCAAAGGTAAAGATGGTGATCTTCGGATTGATAAGAGCAATGTCATGGGATGTCATGATCAAGTTTGTATTCCTAATGTTCGGATTTGAAAAGAGGACTTTGGATGAGGTGCGTCGTGGTGATTTGAGTATTCATCCTGATGCTACTAAGATGTATCAAGATTTGAGAACGTCATTTTTAGTGGCAAGGTAATTTGGGTACGAAGTTGCGTTTGAGTTCGGCGTATCATCCTCAAACGGATGGTCAGGCTGAGAGGACGGTTTGGTCACTTAAGGATCTATGAGGGCTTGTGTTGTGAAACAAGGATGTGTTTGGATTAGCTTTTTACCTTTGAATTGGATAATACAAAGACTTTTGTCTGGTGTGCAAGCTGACACAACAGATTAAGAGGTTGAGTATGTTAAGAGAGAACAATGAGTTTCTGGTGAATACTAGAAGGAGCTGGAAGATGGTTATGGAATTGGTAAATCTGTTTGTTGTGGGAAATCAGAGTGCGCATCGGAAGCGTGAAATGACGCGGTTCGTATGGGTATGAATTGTTAGAGTTCAAATTGTGGACAGTGGATGTGGTAGGAATGATAAGACCACCAGATGCTTTGGTTACATGTTTGGCTGCTATGTCTTGGCATGGTTATTTGGATGTTGTGCGACCGGGTTGTTGTCTGTGTCTTGATTATTTCTTGTGTTTTGGTGTTAGTCGATGAGCGCATTGTATGGGCATTGCATCTCGTTGTCGTTGTTGTGTTTTGGTTGTTTTTCTTTTAGCGAGAGTGATTCGTTGTTTGGCGCTGATTGTGTCGTTGCTTTCGTGGCTTGATAGTTGGTTAGTTGGAGGCAAGAGCGTATCCAAGTTTGTTTGTGTTTGGGATATTTCCGAGGACGGAAATCTTCTAAGTGGGGGAGAGTTGTAACGCCCGGAAAATAAGTATATAGTTGATTTGGACGTTTGTGACATTTATTGGAATTGTACCGTTTTTGGAGTTGTTTCAGTCGGTATTAGTTCGGGATGGCGGACTAATATTTAATTGAAGGTTTTCATATTTTTGGTACCGGAAATATTATTAAGGTAATATTCCGCATTTTGGGGCGTTTGAACGATATTTGAGCGTAGGGGCATTTTGGTCATTTCCGCGGGATAGATATTTTCTTTATAAGAAAGAAATATTGTGAGAAAGGAAAGAGAATGGAAAGAAAAAGAAGAGAAAGAAAGAGAAGAGAGGAAGAAGAAGAGAAAAGAGGAAAAAGTGGAGATTGGTGGATTCTCGACCGATTCGAGTTCCGATCGTTGCTATAGCAAGGTAAGGGGGTGAATCTAATTTATCTTGGATGTATGATTCTTATAGTCTTGTTCTTGTTCTTCTTGTTCCAATTTCCACAATTTTCTTGTGTGATCTTTGTTTGATCTAAGTTTGTTTGAGAATGATTGTATGATGATTAAATGAAATCCTTGTTATGTTGTGGTGATTGATCATGTTTGTTTTCTTTTTCTATGGCTTGATTGAGTTTGTATAAAAAGTTAGGTTTTGAGATAGATTCATGAATTAACCATGAAAAGTGTGATAATAGGTTGTTTCTATGGTTTGTATGTGTTGTATTGGTGTTGTAATGATGTTTAGGAGTGGTTTTGGTGGGTATAAGGGGCCTGGAACCGTTCTGGTGCGTTCTGGTTTTTTCTGGGTTTACGCAGGTCCGCTGAGCGGAGGTGGGTCCGCTGAGCGGAGGTCCTGTTGCAGAAAATTCTCTGCGAAGGTCCGCTGAGCGGAGCTGAAGCGGATGACAGCTTTTTCTGTTTTTCCAAAACTTTGAAACTTCGTAACTCTTGAACCGTAACTCCGATTTTGTCGCCGTTCGAAGCGTTGGAAAGCTAACGCAATAACCTATATTATTATCTAATTAAATGATTCATAGGATGTGTTATCCTATTATTTTTATTAGGATCAAGTGATGAGTTGTGTAGTATGTTCAATTATCCAAACTTTGAAACCTTGTAACTTTTGATCCGTAGCTCCGTTTCGTACGCTGTTCGAAGTGTTAGGAAGCTAGTTGGATGTTCTATATGATAGTATAGGCTTGGTTAGCTTGTTATTAATTGGTTATGAGGTGTTGTTGATGAAAACACATAATTGTTTATATGCGCGATATGATTGGTAAATAATCATAGTGCTTGGTTGTAATTGATAATGATGTGTTGTGTGAATGTTATCGTATTGGTACGAGGTATGTGATTAGTTGTCGATAACATGAGATCATGTTCATATGTGTTATGTATTAATGAATGTTCGTTCTTGATGTGAGACGATGTTTGGTTGTTTGTTATTAACATGATGTGTGGCCTTATGGCAAGTAAATGTTGTTATGAGAATGATGTATTATCATTGTTGAATTGTTGTTATTACAACTTGTTGATGATGTATTGATGAAGTTGTGGGCCGATGGCCAATATTAATTTGATGTGTATAAGTGTGTTATACGTTCATCTATGCCGATGTGGCCAGTATGTTTGAACGGTGAATGTGTGCTGTGTGCTTATTAATGCCTGTGTGGTAATTATGGTGTGATGTGATTGATAACGATGTTATTAATTGGTGATGTATCCTTTTGGATAGAATATAAACGGTGTAACGTGGGTATGTGACCGTGTTATATTATTGATGTTGTTGTTGTCGTGTAATAGAGTCATATATTTGCACAGCATAACATTTCATTACGTTAATGGCGGAATGCTATTAGCAGGTGGCCTGAATTGGCAATTATTACCAGTGGGGGCTTAATGCTCGGTAAAAAGGTGTATTTGCCCTAGTGGCAAGAGGTCATCAGTGGGGGCTAAATGCTCGATGACGTTTAGTCGTAGCTTGATGCTCGACAAAGGTGTATTTTCCTGAGGGAAAGAAGTCCCAGCATAATGCTCGGAAAAGGTGTATTTGTCATAATGACAAGGGGAGTTTTACTCCGGATTTGGTACCACATGCATATGCATAGTCGAGTCTCATTCATCATTGTCTGTCTGTATAATTTATGTTAGCATTCATGTGTCACATTACTTATATATTGATTGTGGTTGAATGAGTGGATTACTTTGTTGTATGATTATTGATGATACTTGTTGGCATTACTATAATTGTCATGCTTTCATTATGAATTATATTCTCACCCTTCTGCTGATTTGATGCTTGAGTGGCATCCTGCAGATTAGCCGCTTTGGGAGTCTTTTGGAAGAGGTAGTTCTCCAGTCGGTCTTGTCAGTTGCTCTGATACGTAACACCGGGGAGTCGGGAGTCTATTGTTATTTATTTATATATGACTCTTTGAACATGTATATGTGATAATGTGTTGATGTGTATTGTAAACACTTTATTTTGGAAAACTCCTCTTTGAGAGTGAGAGCTATATGTATATATATATGTTCACATCTTCCGTGTGTTATGTATCATTTTATTGGCAGGTGTGTATGCTTTTGGCATCGTTGATGTCCGTTTATTTTCTAGGTGTTTGTTTGGTTACTTAGTGTAACATCCTAATTGCGTTGTATGAAATTTTAAATACTCTGATATTTGTACCTATATGCCTGGGTAGAATTGGGGTGTTACATTAGTGGTATCAGAGCAGGTTGGTCTGTCCGGCCAGTGTTGTCTAATGTTGTTTAATTCCTCAGTACGTGATAAGTGTGTGGAGCACTGTCAGTACTTGTTGTGCCTCTAGTCGGTTGTATGTAGGAGTGGTTTGAAGCTAAGTGGGGGAGAACATGTGCTTCTCGGATATGTTTCAGTTGCAAGATGTTAGTATGCTATTGAGGGCAGCAGTACTAGTGTTGTTGGACTTTGTTGTTTTCTGAAGTGAAGGAGACTTGGACTTAAGACTTCGGTTGTTAATCGAGTTGGAGTGTCACGGAGTAGATGTTGGTTAATTCTAAAGAATGGAATTTAGAAAGTTGTGATGCTCTAACGCTACTGATGGACTATGAAGTTGTTGTTTGAGTAGCCTTGTGTGAGTTGACGTTGTTAGAAACGTTTTGGAACTCGAGTGAGAATTAGGAGTATGAAGAGATGAGTAGGATCTCAGGTATTTTGTTTTGAGATATTGTTAGAAGTGTTTTGGTACGTAGCTACTGGACGTCGGTGTTAGCTGGTTCAGATGATCTTGGGAGATTTATGAATTATGGAATCATAGTGCTTCTGTGCTATGAGAAAAAGTTGGAAAAGAATATTATTAATGTTAGTACTGATAGTTTATACTCTATTATGATTGTTGGCTACCTATTGACAAATTGAGGACTTGATCACCCTTAATCTCTTGTTGATAGTAGACGGGATCGTATTGGACGTGATAGGCTTATCTGACTAGTTTGATAATATTGGAAGTGAATGAGTCGGTGCAAGGTGGTACGACGTTATTTATGTTGTCGACGATTTTGGATGTTCTTGAGAAAGAGAAGTTGTTGGGATTGCGGATAGTTGCGCATTTGTATAAGTGTTTCTTGAAGGTTTAATTGATTCATCGTTGAAAAGAGGAATTCTGTCTTGGAGTTCTATTTTGATGGATTTAGTTCCTAGAACTATTGTGGTGTCGAGGGTTCCGTATCGGATGCCAACTTCTGAGTTGGAAGAGTTGAGGAGTCAACTTAAGGATTTTCTTGAGAAGAGGTTTGTTCGTTCAAGTGTGTCGCCGTAGGGTGCATGTGTTTTGTTGGTTAAGAAGGAAGGTTCTATCAGGCTTCGTGTCGATTTTAGACAATTGAGAAAAGTGACAATTAAGGAAAAGTATCCACTTTCGAGGATTGATATTTTGATGGATCAAGTTGGCTTGAGCTTGTTTGTTTTGCAAGTTTGATTTGAGGTGTAGGTATCATCAGTGTGAAGATGATCATGCTAAGTATTTGAGAACTGTTTTGTCCGTGTTGGGAAGAAGAAGTTGTTTGCTAAGTTTCCTTGTGTGAGTTTTTGGTTGAGTGGAGGTTTATGCTTTTATGCAAGTTAAGATTTTTGAAAGGATTTATCTGTCACCAGATTTAGAGTTGGCAGTTGTTATTTCTGTTTGGGACATTTGAAGGCACTAATTATTCGGATCGAGATTTGTGTGTGTAAGTGACTACAAGAGTTTGAAGTATTCATTTGATCAGGACGAGTTGAATATGAGAAACCATTGCATACGTCTATGTCGATGATTCGAGTATTGTGATTGTTGAAACAGTTGTGAGATTTGAGTTGGGTGTGTAAAGCGACTTCTTCAAGTGTTGAGCTTCATATGTGAAAGCTTACTTATGGTATTCTTGATGAGATTAGAAAAGGTCGGAAATCGGATTTGAATGGGTTGATAAGATGACATTTATTAGTCAAAGGTAAAGATGGTGATCTTCGGATTGATAAGAGCAATGTCATGGGATGTCATGATCAAGTTTGTATTCCTAATGTTCGGATTTGAAAAGAGGACTTTGGATGAGGTGCGTCGTGGTGATTTGAGTATTCATCCTGATGCTACTAAGATGTATCAAGATTTGAGAACGTCATTTTTAGTGGCAAGGTAATTTGGGTACGAAGTTGCGTTTGAGTTCGGCGTATCATCCTCAAACGGATGGTCAGGCTGAGAGGACGGTTTGGTCACTTAAGGATCTATGAGGGCTTGTGTTGTGAAACAAGGATGTGTTTGGATTAGCTTTTTACCTTTGAATTGGATAATACAAAGACTTTTGTCTGGTGTGCAAGCTGACACAGCAGATTAAGAGGTTGAGTATGTTAAGAGAGAACAATGAGTTTCTGGTGAATACTAGAAGGAGCTGGAAGATGGTTATGGAATTGGTAAATCTGTTTGTTGTGGGAAATCAGAGTGCGCATCGGAAGCGTGAAATGACGCGGTTCGTATGGGTATGAATTGTTAGAGTTCAAATTGTGGACAGTGGATGTGGTAGGAATGATAAGACCACCAGATGCTTTGGTTACATGTTTGGCTGCTATGTCTTGGCATGGTTATTTGGATGTTGTGCGACCGGGTTGTTGTCTGTGTCTTGATTATTTCTTGTGTTTTGGTGTTAGTCGATGAGCGCATTGTATGGGCATTGCATCTCGTTGTCGTTGTTGTGTTTTGGTTGTTTTTCTTTTAGCGAGAGTGATTCGTTGTTTGGCGCTGATTGTGTCGTTGCTTTCGTGGCTTGATAGTTGGTTAGTTGGAGGCAAGAGCGTATCCAAGTTTGTTTGTGTTTGGGATATTTCCGAGGACGGAAATCTTCTAAGTGGGGGAGAGTTGTAACGCCCGGAAAATAAGTATATAGTTGATTTGGACGTTTGTGACATTTATTGGAATTGTACCGTTTTTGGAGTTGTTTCAGTCGGTATTAGTTCGGGATGGCGGACTAATATTTAATTGAAGGTTTTCATATTTTTGGTACCGGAAATATTATTAAGGTAATATTCCGCGTTTTGGGGCGTTTGAACGATATTTGAGCGTAGGGGCATTTTGGTCATTTCCGCGGGATAGATATTTTCTTTATAAGAAAGAAATATTGTGAGAAAGGAAAGAGAATGGAAAGAAAAAGAAGAGAAAGAAAGAGAAGAGAGGAAGAAGAAGAGAAAAGAGGAAAAAGTGGAGATTGGTGGATTCTCGACCGATTCGAGTTCCGATCGTTGCTATAGCAAGGTAAGGGGGTGAATCTAATTTATCTTGGATGTATGATTCTTATAGTCTTGTTCTTGTTCTTGTTCTTGTTCTTCTTGTTCCAATTTCCACAATTTTCTTGTGTGATCTTTGTTTGATCTAAGTTTGTTTGAGAATGATTGTATGATGATTAAATGATATCCTTGTTATGTTGTGGTGATTGATCATGTTTGTTTTCCTTTTCTATGGCTTGATTGAGTTTGTATAAAAAGTTAGGTTTTGAGATAGATTCATGAATTAACCATGAAAAGTGTGATAATAGGTTGTTTCTATGGTTTGTATGTGTTGTATTGGTGTTGTAATGATGTTTAGGAGTGGTTTTGGTGGGTATAAGGGGCCTGGAACCGTTCTGGTGCGTTCTGGTTTTTTCTGGGTTTACGCAGGTCCGCTGAGCGGAGGTGGGTCCGCTGAGCGGAGGTCCTGTTGCAGAAAATTCTCTGCGAAGGTCCGCTGAGCGGAGCTGAAGCGGATGACAGCTTTTTCTGTTTTTCCAAAACTTTGAAACTTCGTAACTCTTGAACCGTAACTCCGATTTTGTCGCCGTTCGAAGCGTTGGAAAGCTAACGCAATAACCTATATTATTATCTAATTAAATGATTCATAGGATGTGTTATCCTATTATTTTTATTAGGATCAAGTGATGAGTTGTGTAGTATGTTCAATTATCCAAACTTTGAAACCTTGTAACTTTTGATCCGTAGCTCCGTTTCGTACGCCGTTCGAAGTGTTAGGAAGCTAGTTGGATGTTCTATATGATAGTATAGGCTTGGTTAGCTTGTTATTAATTGGTTATGAGGTGTTGTTGATGAAAACACATAATTGTTTATATGCGCGATATGATTGGTAAATAATCATAGTGCTTGGTTGTAATTGATAATGATGTGTTGTGTGAATGTTATCGTATTGGTACGAGGTATGTGATTAGTTGTCGATAACATGAGATCATGTTCATATGTGTTATGTATTAATGAATGTTCGTTCTTGATGTGAGACGATGTTTGGTTGTTTGTTATTAACATGATGTGTGGCCTTATGGCAAGTAAATGTTGTTATGAGAATGATGTATTATCATTGTTGAATTGTTGTTATTACAACTTGTTGATGATGTATTGATGAAGTTGTGGGCCGATGGCCAATATTAATTTGATGTGTATAAGTGTGTTATACGTTCATCTATGCCGATGTGGCCAGTATGTTTGAACGGTGAATGTGTGTTGTGTGCTTATTAATGCCTGTGTGGTAATTATGGTGTGATGTGATTGATAACGATGTTATTAATTGGTGATGTATCCTTTTGGATAGAATATAAACGGTGTAACGTGGGTATGTGACCGTGTTATATTATTGATGTTGTTGTTGTCGTGTAATAGAGTCATATATTTGCACAGCATAACATTTCATTACGTTAATGGCGGAATGCTATTAGCAGGTGGCCTGAATTGGCAATTATTACCAGTGGGGGCTTAATGCTCGGTAAAAAGGTGTATTTGCCCTAGTGGCAAGAGGTCATCAGTGGGGGCTAAATGCTCGATGACGTTTAGTCGTAGCTTGATGCTCGACAAAGGTGTATTTTCCTGAGGGAAAGAAGTCCCAGCATAATGCTCGGCAAAGGTGTATTTGTCATAATGACAAGGGGAGTTTTACTCCGGATTTGGTACCACATGCATATGCATAGTCGAGTCTCATTCATCATTGTCTGTCTGTATAATTTATGTTAGCATTCATGTGTCACATTACTTATATATTGATTGTGGTTGAATGAGTGGATTACTTTGTTGTATGATTATTGATGATACTTGTTGGCATTACTATAATTGTCATGCTTTCATTATGAATTATATTCTCACCCTTCTGCTGATTTGATGCTTGAGTGGCATCCTGCAGATTAGCCGCTTTGGGAGTCTTTTGGAAGAGGTAGTTCTCCAGTCGGTCTTGTCAGTTGCTCTGATACGTAACACCGGGGAGTCGGGAGTCTATTGTTATTTATTTATATATGACTCTTTGAACATGTATATGTGATAATGTGTTGATGTGTATTGTAAACACTTTATTTTGGAAAACTCCTCTTTGAGAGTGAGAGCTATATGTATATATATATGTTCACATCTTCCGTGTGTTATGTATCATTTTATTGGCAGGTGTGTATGCTTTTGGCATCGTTGATGTCCGTTTATTTTCTAGGTGTTTGTTTGGTTACTTAGTGTAACATCCTAATTGCGTTGTATGAAATTTTAAATACTCTGATATTTGTACCTATATGCCTGGGTAGAATTGGGGTGTTACATTAGTGGTATCAGAGCAGGTTGGTCTGTCCGGCCAGTGTTGTCTAATGTTGTTTAATTCCTCAGTACGTGATAAGTGTGTGGAGCACTGTCAGTACTTGTTGTGCCTCTAGTCGGTTGTATGTAGGAGTGGTTTGAAGCTAAGTGGGGGAGAACATGTGCTTCTCGGATATGTTTCAGTTGCAAGATGTTAGTATGCTATTGAGGGCAGCAGTACTAGTGTTGTTGGACTTTGTTGTTTTCTGAAGTGAAGGAGACTTGGACTTAAGACTTCGGTTGTTAATCGAGTTGGAGTGTCACGGAGTAGATGTTGGTTAATTCTAAAGAATGGAATTTAGAAAGTTGTGATGCTCTAACGCTACTGATGGACTATGAAGTTGTTGTTTGAGTAGCCTTGTGTGAGTTGACGTTGTTAGAAACGTTTTGGAACTCGAGTGAGAATTAGGAGTATGAAGAGATGAGTAGGATCTCAGGTATTTTGTTTTGAGATATTGTTAGAAGTGTTTTGGTACGTAGCTACTGGACGTCGGTGTTAGCTGGTTCAGATGATCTTGGGAGATTTATGAATTATGGAATCATAGTGCTTCTGTGCTATGAGAAAAAGTTGGAAAAGAATATTATTAATGTTAGTACTGATAGTTTATACTCTATTATGATTGTTGGCTACCTATTGACAAATTGAGGACTTGATCACCCTTAATCTCTTGTTGATAGTAGACGGGATCGTATTGGACGTGATAGGCTTATCTGACTAGTTTGATAATATTGGAAGTGAATGAGTCGGTGCAAGGTGGTACGACGTTATTTATGTTGTCGACGATTTTGGATGTTCTTGAGAAAGAGAAGTTGTTGGGATTGCGGATAGTTGCGCATTTGTATAAGTGTTTCTTGAAGGTTTAATTGATTCATCGTTGAAAAGAGGAATTCTGTCTTGGAGTTCTATTTTGATGGATTTAGTTCCTAGAACTATTGTGGTGTCGAGGGTTCCGTATCGGATGCCAACTTCTGAGTTGGAAGAGTTGAGGAGTCAACTTAAGGATTTTCTTGAGAAGAGGTTTGTTCGTTCAAGTGTGTCGCCGTAGGGTGCATGTGTTTTGTTGGTTAAGAAGGAAGGTTCTATCAGGCTTCGTGTCGATTTTAGACAATTGAGAAAAGTGACAATTAAGGAAAAGTATCCACTTTCGAGGATTGATATTTTGATGGATCAAGTTGGCTTGAGCTTGTTTGTTTTGCAAGTTTGATTTGAGGTGTAGGTATCATCAGTGTGAAGATGATCATGCTAAGTATTTGAGAACTGTTTTGTCCGTGTTGGGAAGAAGAAGTTGTTTGCTAAGTTTCCTTGTGTGAGTTTTTGGTTGAGTGGAGGTTTATGCTTTTATGCAAGTTAAGATTTTTGAAAGGATTTATCTGTCACCAGATTTAGAGTTGGCAGTTGTTATTTCTGTTTGGGACATTTGAAGGCACTAATTATTCGGATCGAGATTTGTGTGTGTAAGTGACTACAAGAGTTTGAAGTATTCATTTGATCAGGACGAGTTGAATATGAGAAACCATTGCATACGTCTATGTCGATGATTCGAGTATTGTGATTGTTGAAACAGTTGTGAGATTTGAGTTGGGTGTGTAAAGCGACTTCTTCAAGTGTTGAGCTTCATATGTGAAAGCTTACTTATGGTATTCTTGATGAGATTAGAAAAGGTCGGAAATCGGATTTGAATGGGTTGATAAGATGACATTTATTAGTCAAAGGTAAAGATGGTGATCTTCGGATTGATAAGAGCAATGTCATGGGATGTCATGATCAAGTTTGTATTCCTAATGTTCGGATTTGAAAAGAGGACTTTGGATGAGGTGCGTCGTGGTGATTTGAGTATTCATCCTGATGCTACTAAGATGTATCAAGATTTGAGAACGTCATTTTTAGTGGCAAGGTAATTTGGGTACGAAGTTGCGTTTGAGTTCGGCGTATCATCCTCAAACGGATGGTCAGGCTGAGAGGACGGTTTGGTCACTTAAGGATCTATGAGGGCTTGTGTTGTGAAACAAGGATGTGTTTGGATTAGCTTTTTACCTTTGAATTGGATAATACAAAGACTTTTGTCTGGTGTGCAAGCTGACACAACAGATTAAGAGGTTGAGTATGTTAAGAGAGAACAATGAGTTTCTGGTGAATACTAGAAGGAGCTGGAAGATGGTTATGGAATTGGTAAATCTGTTTGTTGTGGGAAATCAGAGTGCGCATCGGAAGCGTGAAATGACGCGGTTCGTATGGGTATGAATTGTTAGAGTTCAAATTGTGGACAGTGGATGTGGTAGGAATGATAAGACCACCAGATGCTTTGGTTACATGTTTGGCTGCTATGTCTTGGCATGGTTATTTGGATGTTGTGCGACCGGGTTGTTGTCTGTGTCTTGATTATTTCTTGTGTTTTGGTGTTAGTCGATGAGCGCATTGTATGGGCATTGCATCTCGTTGTCGTTGTTGTGTTTTGGTTGTTTTTCTTTTAGCGAGAGTGATTCGTTGTTTGGCGCTGATTGTGTCGTTGCTTTCGTGGCTTGATAGTTGGTTAGTTGGAGGCAAGAGCGTATCCAAGTTTGTTTGTGTTTGGGATATTTCCGAGGACGGAAATCTTCTAAGTGGGGGAGAGTTGTAACGCCCGGAAAATAAGTATATAGTTGATTTGGACGTTTGTGACATTTATTGGAATTGTACCGTTTTTGGAGTTGTTTCAGTCGGTATTAGTTCGGGATGGCGGACTAATATTTAATTGAAGGTTTTCATATTTTTGGTACCGGAAATATTATTAAGGTAATATTCCGCGTTTTGGGGCGTTTGAACGATATTTGAGCGTAGGGGCATTTTGGTCATTTCCGCGGGATAGATATTTTCTTTATAAGAAAGAAATATTGTGAGAAAGGAAAGAGAATGGAAAGAAAAAGAAGAGAAAGAAAGAGAAGAGAGGAAGAAGAAGAGAAAAGAGGAAAAAGTGGAGATTGGTGGATTCTCGACCGATTCGAGTTCCGATCGTTGCTATAGCAAGGTAAGGGGGTGAATCTAATTTATCTTGGATGTATGATTCTTATAGTCTTGTTCTTGTTCTTGTTCTTCTTGTTCCAATTTCCACAATTTTCTTGTGTGATCTTTGTTTGATCTAAGTTTGTTTGAGAATGATTGTATGATGATTAAATGATATCCTTGTTATGTTGTGGTGATTGATCATGTTTGTTTTCCTTTTCTATGGCTTGATTGAGTTTGTATAAAAAGTTAGGTTTTGAGATAGATTCATGAATTAACCATGAAAAGTGTGATAATAGGTTGTTTCTATGGTTTGTATGTGTTGTATTGGTGTTGTAATGATGTTTAGGAGTGGTTTTGGTGGGTATAAGGGGCCTGGAACCGTTCTGGTGCGTTCTGGTTTTTTCTGGGTTTACGCAGGTCCGCTGAGCGGAGGTGGGTCCGCTGAGCGGAGGTCCTGTTGCAGAAAATTCTCTGCGAAGGTCCGCTGAGCGGAGCTGAAGCGGATGACAGCTTTTTCTGTTTTTCCAAAACTTTGAAACTTCGTAACTCTTGAACCGTAACTCCGATTTTGTCGCCGTTCGAAGCGTTGGAAAGCTAACGCAATAACCTATATTATTATCTAATTAAATGATTCATAGGATGTGTTATCCTATTATTTTTATTAGGATCAAGTGATGAGTTGTGTAGTATGTTCAATTATCCAAACTTTGAAACCTTGTAACTTTTGATCCGTAGCTCCGTTTCGTACGCTGTTCGAAGTGTTAGGAAGCTAGTTGGATGTTCTATATGATAGTATAGGCTTGGTTAGCTTGTTATTAATTGGTTATGAGGTGTTGTTGATGAAAACACATAATTGTTTATATGCGCGATATGATTGGTAAATAATCATAGTGCTTGGTTGTAATTGATAATGATGTGTTGTGTGAATGTTATCGTATTGGTACGAGGTATGTGATTAGTTGTCGATAACATGAGATCATGTTCATATGTGTTATGTATTAATGAATGTTTGTTCTTGATGTGAGACGATGTTTGGTTGTTTGTTATTAACATGATGTGTGGCCTTATGGCAAGTAAATGTTGTTATGAGAATGATGTATTATCATTGTTGAATTGTTGTTATTACAACTTGTTGATGATGTATTGATGAAGTTGTGGGCCGATGGCCAATATTAATTTGATGTGTATAAGTGTGTTATACGTTCATCTATGCCGATGTGGCCAGTATGTTTGAACGGTGAATGTGTGCTGTGTGCTTATTAATGCCTGTGTGGTAATTATGGTGTGATGTGATTGATAACGATGTTATTAATTGGTGATGTATCCTTTTGGATAGAATATAAACGGTGTAACGTGGGTATGTGACCGTGTTATATTATTGATGTTGTTGTTGTCGTGTAATAGAGTCATATATTTGCACAGCATAACATTTCATTACGTTAATGGCGGAATGCTATTAGCAGGTGGCCTGAATTGGCAATTATTACCAGTGGGGGCTTAATGCTCGGTAAAAAGGTGTATTTGCCCTAGTGGCAAGAGGTCATCAGTGGGGGCTAAATGCTCGATGACGTTTAGTCGTAGCTTGATGCTCGACAAAGGTGTATTTTCCTGAGGGAAAGAAGTCCCAGCATAATGCTCGGCAAAGGTGTATTTGTCATAATGACAAGGGGAGTTTTACTCCGGATTTGGTACCACATGCATATGCATAGTCGAGTCTCATTCATCATTGTCTGTCTGTATAATTTATGTTAGCATTCATGTGTCACATTACTTATATATTGATTGTGGTTGAATGAGTGGATTACTTTGTTGTATGATTATTGATGATACTTGTTGGCATTACTATAATTGTCATGCTTTCATTATGAATTATATTCTCACCCTTCTGCTGATTTGATGCTTGAGTGGCATCCTGCAGATTAGCCGCTTTGGGAGTCTTTTGGAAGAGGTAGTTCTCCAGTCGGTCTTGTCAGTTGCTCTGATACGTAACACCGGGGAGTCGGGAGTCTATTGTTATTTATTTATATATGACTCTTTGAACATGTATATGTGATAATGTGTTGATGTGTATTGTAAACACTTTATTTTGGAAAACTCCTCTTTGAGAGTGAGAGCTATATGTATATATATATGTTCACATCTTCCGTGTGTTATGTATCATTTTATTGGCAGGTGTGTATGCTTTTGGCATCGTTGATGTCCGTTTATTTTCTAGGTGTTTGTTTGGTTACTTAGTGTAACATCCTAATTGCGTTGTATGAAATTTTAAATACTCTGATATTTGTACCTATATGCCTGGGTAGAATTGGGGTGTTACAACAATCCTCTCTTTCCTTGCACACACTTGTTCCAAACAATCCTGGAAAAACAAGCACTATACTTTTTCTCAACAATCCTGAAAATAAGCAATACACTCACACAATCTTATTTCAAACAATCCTGGAAAAATAAGATGTTGATATAAATGGAGATTTTGAATATATAAGTTTGTGGAACAATTATCACTTTGAGTGATGTATCAATATACTTGATCTTCTCTTCCAATAACAATGATTGACACTTACAAAAGTATAGAATGGTCAAGAATTTTCTTTTATCAATGATATGAAAATTATGCAGAGAATTCCTTGAATGAATGTTAAGTGTTTGAAATGTGAATTTATGAAAATGAAAAAGTTTGATTGAAAAAGGTAATTTGTGAGTTGAAATTTAATGTATTTATAGTAGCATAACACCCTTTTAAAACATGGTAAAGATCTGAAGAAATATCATGAACAAATGCCAAGATAAAGTGAAATAGTTCAATGAAGTAGTGCATGAAGAGTTGTTAAAAAAGCTATTGATTTTTCAAAAACGTGCAGGTGCAAATCGATTGCACAGAGGCAACGTTCATAATTTTTCAAAAACTCCCAGTATGTAATCGATTTGCATAAAGTGTAAATCGATTTGTATAGTTAAAAACTGGAATTTTTACAACTAGAAGATATGCAGGCTTCAGTATGCAATCGATTTGCATGATGTGTAAATCGATTTGCATAGTTCAAAATAGGATTTTCTGCTGCTAGAAGTTAGGCAAGCTACAGAGGCAAATCGACTGCACCAAGTTGTAAATCGATTTGCACAGTAAGAAACTTGAAAAAAAATGCATAAGACTTAATGTCATGACTTAGAGAAGGTTATGCAATGAGTGTTTGATTGTTTGAGCATCTAAGGCTTTTAGTAAAGATGAGTATTGTCATTATACCTTCTTGGAATATAAAAGCTTGAACCCAAAGTCTTGAGTCATGATAGCTTTATCTTTGATGTTCATCTTTGCCTTCTTGTCACTAAGATATTTGTCTTCTTCAAAACAATGTTCATCATAGAGAAGCTTGACTTCACATTCTCCCCCTTTTATACGATGACAAATACTCCTCTTAGATGCTTTGTAATTTCCGGAAAATTTCTCCTCCTAAGTTGTATAACTCCCCCTTTATATGTGAATCTTAAAGTGTTCCAAAATACGCGTTATAAACCAAGCATAAGGTAAGGATTTGGACTTAGTTTTGTAAGACATCATGTGAATCATAATCAGACGAGCCCAATTTACATGGATACCATTCTTAATTGCATACAAGCTTTGCATTTCAAGGTCCGTAATGGTTCAATGATTACCATTCCTTGGAAACATAACATATACCAAGAAATAGTGAAGCAACCTATCATCAATAAAGAAAATTCCAACAGACCATGATCCTATTGCCGATTCTACCTTGCCGAGCGCCTTTAATCGTTTCTCATGGAATTCCTCTTCGATCATCCTACCAATGCTATAGTAAAAATCTCGCATATTATAACCATTCCACTCTTCATCATCAGGATCATAAAATATACTACCGATATAGGGGATATTAAAAATATCCAAGAATTTTTGCAGTCAAACCATCCTTTTGTCACAAACATAGGAAACAAATCTTCCATCTTCTACACACATAATACTGTAAGACATCCTAACCAACTATGGATAGTATGGTCCAGAGAAAGAAATGACATATTCCAAACCTAAGGATACTAATGTATTCTAAAAAGTGAAACATTCTACAGAAAAAGTAGAGTGAACACCAAATTTGGGAGTTTGAACATGCTTACGTTGGTAGTATTTTTGAAATATCTCCAATTGCTCATTGGTGAGGTCTTTGAGGAATGAAGGAGTGTCAATGAAGGAAGAGGAAGCTTTTCCCTTTGCTTTTTCAGCGGCTGAAGCCTTTCTCTTTGTTTTAGAAGCCATGTGTCATACGGTGAACAGACTTTATTTAAAATGTTGCGGTAAGCAAGAGTTGCCACCGACTTTTATTTTATCCAAATATCAGAAAGGCTAAAAGAACAGAAAAAAACCTTTTTAAAAGAAAACGGGTTCGGGGGGTAATTTATGCAAAGGGAAGGTGTAAGGCACCCTTTGCATCCATGGTTTTCCATGGGCTCTTAATTGCTTTGCTCGTTTTGAAAGAAATGTAGAAGAAGTGAATACGAACTTTAGCTCGTAAATGAGCGTAGCCATATTGAAGTTCTTAAGAAAATGGTAGAAAAAGGAATTTAAACCAGAGCATGCAATTAAGGGCAAATTACCTTGATATTTGTAAAAAGGTTCTTTTAGCCTTTCAGGGCGAAAGGGTCTATCCATGCCATTAGAGGGCAGGAAGCCTTTCATTTGGAGGTTGAAGGGTCGTCGCAATATCGTTCGCCATAAGACTGTCCCATGCCATAGAGAGGCAGGTAGTCTAAGGGAAGGATCAGAATAGCCTTTCGTTTAGGCAACCAGAGGATACCTCAGCCTTTCGTAGGCAACTTCCGATGGACGAGATCATAATTAGTGTATCGAAGGCAGCATCATTAGGGACTTATGACCTTTGCATTAATCGAAACAACATGGCTGAGGTATCCTCGTATTCGAGGGACATGGCTAGTCTGCAAAAACACAAGGCAACAAGGCAACATGCAACAAGGAGAGGTTACCAAAAAAGTGTGCGTGGGTGCAACAATCACGTGATTCAATTCAGAATATATTATCTTGTAATTAAATGGCTCTAATTCAGTTCAAGGTTGCACTCCCTAAATTACTAACCATGGCATAAAACAAAAAAACAATTTTAAGTGCCTTTAAGGCCAAGCAATACAGACCAGGAACAGATACATAAGAATAGGGGGAAGGGACAATGAAACCAGCGGGTTTGACATAAGTAATAATTAAGGCAGAAAAATAAGAGAGATTAGAGTTTAGGGTTACCGACTATTTGAGCTTTGGCGGTTGGTAAACCCTGAAAAGGTGGGAAAAATAGAAAGCAAGCAGAAGAAGTGAGTGCATTATCAATTCATTGGCAGATACGGTTAACCCTAATTTGATAAAAAATGGCAAAAGAAAATTAAAAATAAAATAAGAAATAGGACTTAGCTTTTTGTTTGATCGGATATGGTTCGTAGTCAGAGGTAGCCTCGAGGTTAATCCTGAAAAATGGGCAAAAATAGGCAAGATGCGTGAGTGCAAAAGAGTCCATTGATTTCCGAGGTTTTTAACCCTAATAACAATTTTATAATGCAAATAATATTTAAAGGAAAATAAAATCAGGACTTAGCTTCGTAAAAGGCGTGGCGCGTAATCGGGATGTATCTGAAAGTTACCCTGAAAAAGGAATGCACAAAAAATATTTTCAGTGCAGGGAATGATCATCGTAAACCCTCATAGGGTACACATTGACTAAGTTTAATATAATAAATAAAATCAATTTAATTAATTATTAGTATTCTACCTAATTAATTAAATCAATAAAAAAGGGGTTTTGATTAAATCCTAAACCTAGTATCAATGAATAAAAAGTTAATTATAATTTAATTAAATAAATAATCTAAACAATTTAAATAATAAAAAAACAATTAAAATACAATTAAAACAAATAAAAATGTTTTCATTATTTATTATGCCTTTTTTAGTAAAAAAGAGAAATTAATTTTATGTAAAAGAAATTTGTTTAAAAGGGTTTTAGAACAAATAATTGAAACAAATAGATAAAAAGAACTAAAAATAATATAGAAAACTTAGCTGGCGATTCAATGTGGTAAGGTCCTGAAGGACCATGGTAGACCAGCAGATCATTATGCATTGGCTCTGAAGTTGGCTTGATCTTACGATTGCTAAATGACGGTTCATGGTAGTCCACTTGAGGACAACGCGCATGGGATTGAGAAGCAGGTTATTTCAATAAAAAGAATGTGGGCGTGAGGGATCGAACCCCCACCCCAAAGGTCACCAGCGTGTCACACAAACCAATCCATCAACCAACGAAGGTTGATATACGATCAACATGAAACAAAATATATGGAATAAAAGAATAACAAAAAGAAAAAGAGGCGCGTTATTCAAACAGACTAGTGGCGGATTGACACCTCATCGTCTCCTTCCCCAGCCTTCGTTTTAGCCTGTATTTTTACCTACGGATGTCAAAGCGTCGCCATAGCTCTTGTAACATGAAAACAACAAAATATGCCATAAAAATAAAAGGTAAAGCCACAGATCGACTGGGTTCGATCCCCTGAGTACGATGGTGCCCTTGTTATGTCCTAATTTCGCCTCGATCGTAAAAGCCCCAATCGAAGGTTTGAAAACCTAACTATGGCACAATACTAAACCTGGGGTGAGAGATGATTGGACCAACCATTAAAAAGTTAAAAAAAAATATTCCGCCACGCACAAGGAGAAATCAATTGCACAAAGCCAAAAAAGTAAACAAGTTATAGTGAGCAATCGATTTGCATAAGGGTGCAATCGATTGCTTCAAGTCAACATTTCCCAAAAACAAAAGACAGAACCTACTGCTTCAGCATGCAATCGATTTGCATTATAGTGCAATCAATTGGAGCATATAAAAAATTAAAAGATATATAATACAACATAGTTCAAACATATTTTTATGCATTTTAACCATAATAAACACATATAAGAATAAAAGACATGTGTGCACCTTTGATTATAACATGGAGTGGACAATTTATATGTCTTTTTCATTCAAAATTCCAAGCTCTCTTTGAATTTTGTAGAAAGGTTCTCATGCCAAAGTTTTTGTGAATATGTCCGCAAGTTGATTATGAGTATCCTTGAATTTAACTTCGACATCTCCTTGAAGGACGTGTGTTAGAACAAGATTTGTTCTGATCAATGTTCTTGTTTTGAAGATAACAATGTAAATGAATTTTGTATAAGACAATGTGGTACTCTAATCCTATGCACTTTCCATTTCAGGAAATATATAAGGAGTATGCACAATTCAGCGCTATGAAGCACTGACTCAGAAGGTTCAGGATTGCAAAATCAGACCATGCTCTCGCAAGACATCAGAAGATGATCAAGCAGAATCAAAACATGGTCTATGAAGCATCAGAAGAACATGAGATCAGAAGTAGAAGCACTGGAGTTCTTATGGTATCACGCTAAAGCTCTTCAAAGTCAGAAGACAAGAAGATGCTCTGCACCAAGCTGTAACTCTGATTCTGATTATTCAAACGTTGTATTCACAAATCTGAGATCAGAAGTTAGTACTAGATGACAGGCTACAAAGTCTAATCTCTGACTGACAAAAGGAACATTAGAAGCTACAAAAGGCAAAGTCAGTAAAAGCAGAGAAAAGCATGGCTCGAGGTAGTTGACAAAACAGTGAAAACATTAAATGCAAAGTTGTCCATTCACGCAACGCATTAAATGCTATTCAACGGTCATCTTCTCAAACGCCTATAAATATGAAGTTATGATAAGAAGTAAAAAAAAACTCTTGCTAAAATACTGAAACGCTGCTGAATTCAAATCTCACGAACTTCATCTTCAACCTCACAAACTATTGTAATATTTAGTGAGTGTTAAGCTTAGAACTTAAGAGAAATATCACAGTTGTGATTATAGCTTACTAAGTAGCAAATTCATACTCTTGTAAACATTTATTTTACATTGATTGTAAAAGGTTCCTAGAGTGATTAGTGAGATCAGTAGACTCTAGAAGACTTAGAAGTTTCTAAGTGGTGATTTCCTAGAGTGATCAAGTTGTGATCAGTATACTCTAGAAGACTTGGAGTGTTTCTAAGTGGATAACCATTGTAATCAAGATTTATTAGTGGATTAAGTCCTCAGTTTAGGTAAATCACTCTAAGGGAGTGGACTGGAGTAGTTTCGTTAACAACGAACCAAGATAAAAATATTGTGTTCATTGTTTTTATCTTAAGAGTTTTTAAAGTCACACTTATTCAACCCCCCCCCCCATTTCTAAGTGTTTTTCTATCCTTCAATTGGCATCAGAGCGCCGGTTCTAGGTGCAAGCACTTAACCGTGTTAGAAAGAGATTCGGGGAGAAAAACGCTAAGTCAATATGGTTGATCCATCAACAGCTGCATCAACTGCTACACCTGTTTCAAATGATCAACACAACAATGGAAATGGATATTCTAGACCACCAGTATTTGATGGTGAAAACTTTGAATACTGGAAAGATAGATTGGAAAGTTAATTTCTTGGTCTAGATGGTGATTTATGGGACTTACTTGTGGATGGTTACAAACATCCTGTAAAAGCTAGTGGAGCAAAGATGTCAAGACAAGAAATCAGTGATGATCAAAAGAAACAATTCAAAAATCATCACAAGTCAAGGACTATTCTGCTGAATGCTATTTCTCATGCTGAATATGAGAAGATATCAAACAGAGAAACTGCCCATGACATCTTTGAATCATTGAAGATGACTCACGAAGGAAATGCCCAAGTCAAAGAGACAAAAGCTCTTGCATTAATCCAGAAGTATGAAGCCTTCCAGATGGAGGATGATGAAAACATTGAAACAATGTTCTCAAGATTTCAAACTCTAACTGCTGGATTAAGAGTGCTTGACAAGGGATATACAAAGGCTGATCACGTCAAGAAGATCATCAGAAGCTTGCCCAGAAGATGGGGCCCAATGGTGACTACATTCAAGATAGCAAAGAATCTGAATGAAGTCTCTTTAGAAGAGCTGATCAGCGCCTTGAGGAGTCATGAAATAGAGCTGGATGCTAATGAACCTCAAAAGAAAGGTAATTCTATTGCTTTAAAATCTTTGAATAAAAAATGCACTAACGCTTTTCAGGCGAAAGAAGAAGATTCTGAAGAGTCAGAATCAGAAGAAGAAGAAGAAGAAGAAGAAGAAGATGAAGATGAACTGTCCATGATATCCAGAAGGGTAAACCAACTCTAGAAGAGTAAACAAAGGAAGTTCAAGAACTTCAAAAGTTCTAAAAAGCCTGAAAGAGGAGAATCTTCTGGACTCAGAAGATCTAACAAAAAGAAGGTCACGTGCTTTGAGTGCAAGGAGCCAGGACATTACAAGAGTGAGTGTCCAAAGCTTCAGAGGGAAAAGCCCAAGAAGAAGTTCCAGAAGAAGAAAGGTCTGATGGCGACTTGGGATGATTCAGATTCATCAGAATCAGAATCAGACTCTGAAGACGAGCAAGCCAACATTGCGCTCATGGCCACTGTAACACCCTTCTAAAACCCCGCGGAAAATTAACAATAATCAGAGTAAACATGAAAAAGGGTACTACAAATCCAATAAAATAAACAAATATTCATGTCATGCCATAAAAGGAACGATAAACCAAAATTTTCCAGATAACATGTTAGCACAGCAGAATATTCTTAACATCTGAATAATTAAACATCCGGAGTCGGAGACTCATGATTCAACCATAAAACCATAAACAAAACAAGAGTCTATCAGTCAACTCTAAAATAACGTTCCCAGTGTTACACGACCAGAGCATGACACAGACCCAACTGACTCTAACGAACTACTTGACGAGCTAATCCTCACCAAGTACAAAAGCTACTCCTCAATCTGAAAAAATAACAACAGTAAGGGTGAGTTTCATTCTCATTAACAAATGTTATAGGAATATAAACAATACAACCTCATTCATACATTATTCACCCAAATCAATTATATTCAGATAGTATAGCAACATTCATCAAAATACAACCATCCATACCAAACACATACGAATTATAACATTGGACAACTTCCATTCATGTTATAATTATGCACAACAACCTAATGTAATGCAACTAAATGCGTATGGTACCAAATACGAGACAAACCCATCTCACCGATCCACCATTGTCAAGGATACGGCGACACCCACTCACTAATTCCACACAATGGGAATTAGCTACAACTGATCCACCATCGTCAATGATCAGCCACATAATGATTATGAAATGCATGTATCAACCACGACATGCTCATCATCAACATCCACCAACGATTCATAATCATTCATCCACAACACACAAAGCATACTAATATCACAACCGTTTGATATTCACCATAACATAATACATTTAACACAGCAATATATTATCACCTCAACAATCATACTAGCTAAAACACCGCATAACATATTCATACCGTTACTCAATTTACCACCAAATACCAATTCTCAAAACCAAACAAAATGATTTTTAAGTTATAACTCTCTAATATATTTCATAAAATAGAGAATTAATTCATCTAACGGTTTCTCAAAACGACGTACAAAAAGGATTAACGATTTAAAAGTTACGGATATTTAAAATAAACATTTTTGTTTTCAAAAAGCTTCAGTGGTAACCGGTTACCTGAATGATGTAACCAGTTACATCACTGACAATAACTTGTATTTTTCAATTTCGCCCAGTAGTAACCGGTTACCTGGATGATGTAACCGGTTACATCATTGCGAAATGCAGTTCTTTGCTATCCTGAGACCATGTAATCGGTTACCCTCCTCATGTAACCGGTTACATTATTGATATAGCAGAAAAATCACTTTTCTGCAGCACTTCATTCATCCCAAATGCAAACCCAATCATACCAAAACGCCCATAATCTCATAACAGCACGAAAATGCATATTTACACATACTTCTAACATGTTTTAACATCAATATCCAACATCAATTATCATTCACAACAAATCAATTGCATCACACATCATAGATTGAACCTAAAGTTCTCCAAAACCCCAAACTCTGACCTATAATCCAATTCAGAATCCTAACATACAAACTTAATCGAATCATTCATAATACCCATAATAGAGGTTAATGAGAAGAATCCCCCCTTACCTCGATGTCGAATTCTTGGATGCTCTCGCTCTTCGCACTTTGCTCTTCTCCCAATTTCACGTTCAGCTCTTTTGTTCTCTCTTGGCTTCCAATTTTCACAACTTTCTCTCTTTTCCTTGTTTATGAAAAATATAACCTTAGTTTAGTAAAAGGCTTTGCAACTGACACACCTCCCAATCGCTACTCGCAACACTGGCCCATTAGCCTTATTATTCCATATTTCTCAAATAACTCAATTAATTCTAATATTTAATTAAAAAAATCAATTAAATTAAATTAAATAAAGAAACTTATGGGGTGTTACAGCCACTGTTGATGATGGATTAGAATCTACATCAAAATCAGACTCAGACTCTGAAGAGGTATTTTCTGAACTATCTAGAGATGAGCTAGTTTCCAGTTTAACTGAAATTCTGGAAATCAAGGCTAAGCTTAGTATCAAATACAAAAAGCTGAGAAAGCTCTTTGCATCTGAAACTAAGAAGCTTGAATTATAAAATTCTGAACTCAAAGAAAAAGTGTTAAAACTATCCAAAGATGCTGAGTCATCTTCTAGTTCAGAAAAGTCTATTCCAAGCTTGAACAATATCCTCAAGGAATATGACTTGAGTTTCAGGAAATTCTTATCTAGAGGTATTGGAAGAAGTCAACTTGCCTCTATGATATATGCAGTTAGTGGAAACAAGAGAGTTGGCATAGGTTATGAGGGTGAAACCCCATACAAACTTGAACCTGTAGATGATATGAAAATCACATACAAGCCCTTGTATGATCAGTTCAAGTATGGCCACTCCCATGATATTAGGCTCACATTACATGCTAAGAGTTTTCACATTACACACACTAAGAAGCATGTGACACAAAATAGAAAATATCATGTTGCTCAAACTAAGGAATATCATGTTGTACCTCCTGTTAATTATCATGCTAAACCCAAGTTCAATCAGAACTTGAGGAGAACTAACAAGAAAGGACCCAAGAAAATGTGGGTACCTAAGGAGAAGATAATTTCTGTTGCAGATATCCTTGGCAGCAAAGAAGACAAAGCAAAACATGTCATGGTACCTGGACTCTAGGTGCTCGCGGCACATGACGGGAAAAAGGTCTATGTTCCAAGACCTGGTGCTTAAGTCTGCTGGAGAAGTAAAGTTTGGAGGAGATCAGAAGGGCAAGATCATTGGCTCAGGAACCATAAGTATTGGTAACTCTCCTTCCATAACTAATGTACTTCTTGTAGATGGATTAGCTCATAACTTATTGTCCATAAGTCAATTAAGTGACAATGGTTATGACATAATCTTCAATCAAAAGTCTTACAAAGCTGTAAGTCCGAAGGATGGCTCAATCCTATTTACAGGCAAGAGAAAGAACAACATTTACAAGATTGATCTTCAAGATCTTAAGAATCAGAAGGTAACTTGTCTTATGTCTGTTAGTGAAGAGCAGTGGGTCTGGCATAGAAGATTAGGCCATGCTAGTTTGAGAAAGATTTCTCAGATTAACAAACTTAATCTGGTCAGAGGACTCCCTAATCTGAAATATAAATCAGATGCTCTTTGCGAAGCATGTCAGAAAGGGAAGTTTTCCAAACCTGCATTCAAGTCTAAGAATGTTGTCTCTTCCTCTAGGCCGCTAGAACTTCTGCACATTGATCTGTTTGGCCCAGTCAAAACAACATCTGTCAGAGGGAAGAAATATGGATTAGTCATCGTAGATGATTATAGCAGATGGACATGGATAAAGTTCTTGAAACACAAGGATGAGTCTCATACAGTGTTCTTTGACTTCTGCACTCAGATCCAATCTGAGCAAGAGTGTAAAATCATAAAGGTCAGAAGTGATCATGGTGGCGAATTTGAGAACAGATTCTTTGAGATTTACTTCAAAGAAAATGGTATTGCCCATGATTTCTCTTGCCCTAGAACTCCACAGCAAAATGGAGTTGTAGAGCGAAAGAATAGGACTCTACAAGAAATGGCCAGAACCATGATCAACGAGACCAATATGGCTAAGCATTTCTGGGCAGAAGCAATAAATACTGCATGTTATATTTAGAATAGAATCTCTATAAGACCTATTCTTAATAAGACTCCTTATGAATTGTGAAAGAACAGAAAGCCCAACATTTCTTATTTCCATCCATTTGGATGTGTATGTTATATTCTAAACACTAAAGATCATCTGCATAAGTTTGATTCTAGGGCACAGAAGTGTTTCCTTCTTGGATATTCTGAACGCTCAAAAGGCTACAGAGTATACAATACTGAAACATTGATTGTTGAAGAATCAATCAATATCAGATTTGATGATAAGCTTGGTCTTGAAAAGCCAAACCAGTTTGAGAATTTTGCAGATATTGAAATCTCTAACTCAAAAGCTGAAGAACCCAGAAGCAAAGTGTCAGAAGATCAAGTTGCTGCTTCATTAGAGAATCTCAGAATTTCTGAAGAGCCAACTATCAGAAGATCTTCTAGACTCAACTCTGCTCACTCAGAAGATGTTATCATTGGGAAGAAAGAAGATCCTATCAGAACAAGAGCATTCCTTAGGAACAATGCAGAATGTCAATTTGGTCTAGTATCTCTTATTGAGCCAACTTCTGTTGATCAAGCTCTGGAGGATGCTGACTGGATAATTGTCATGCAAGAAGAAGTCAATCAGTTTACAAGGAATGGCGTATGGGATCTTGTTCCTAGATCAAAAGGATTCAGCATCATTGGAACCAAGTGGGTCTTCAGAAACTAGCTAAGCGAAAAGGGAGAAGTTGTAAGAAACAAAGCCAGATTGGTTGCTCAGGGCTATAGTCAGCAAGAAGGTATTGACTATACTGAAACCTTTGCACCAGTGGCCAGGTTAGAATCTATTCGCTTATTAATTTCTTTTGCCACTCAACATAACATCACTCTATATCAGATGGATGTTAAGAGTGCCTTCTTAAATGGTTATATAGATGAGGAAGTATATGTCCACCAACCTCCTGGTTTTGAAGACTCTAAGTCTCCAGAACATGTTTTCAAATTAAAGAAATCATTATATGGCCTGAAGCAAGCTCCTAGAGTTTGGTTTAGTCTACAGAAGATCTGAAGACTACAACTTAGTAGGATTTTGTGATGCTGATTACGCTGGAGATAAAGTTGAAAGGAAAAGTACTTCTGGAAGTTGTCAATTTCTTGGAAGTCACCTGATCTCCTGGTACAGCAAGAAGCAAGCTACAATTGCCCTCTCTACAACAGAAGCAGAATATGTTGCTGCTGCTGGATGTAGTACACAGATGCTCTAGATGAAGAGTCAGCTAGAAGATTATCAGATATATGAGAGTAACATTCCTATCTTCTGTGATAATACTTCTGCTATATGTTTATCTAAGAATCCAATCTTACATTCCAAAGCTAAACATATTGAGATCAAACATCATTTCATTAGTGACTTTGTTCAGAAGGGTGTTCTCTCTTTAAACTTTGTTGATACAGACCATCAATGGGTTGATATCTTTACAAAACCCCTTGCTGAAGATAGGTTTAAGTTCATTATGAAGAATATCAGTATGGATTTATGCCCAGAATGAAAGGATGAGAAGTTCTGATATATAGATTAGATTTGAAATGCTCAGTTTATTTCTTTTATAAGAAGTTCTGATTGTTGATCAGTTAGATATTCTGATTATGTTATTGCTAACGTTTCATATGTCTAAGTTGATTCAGAATCTCTTTTAAAGCAAAACAGGTGTCACCATCTATTCTAGAAGATGAACACGTGTTTACTCTAATTGGACAAGCATGCGTGCAGTTGATGAGACGCCGCCCTAGGTAACTGTGCAAATCATTTCAAATATCACGTTTTGCCCTAACGTTACTCATCCTTAAATGCTAACTGATTCAATCTCTGTAATCTTGTTCATTCGGAATCATATTGCATTTCATTTCAAATCCGTTCCTATATAAACTGATCTCCATAACATTTCATCTCTTTCCATTCTCTCTCTTTGTTCATTGTCTATTATTGTTCATCTCTCTCGTTTTGCATAAACCCTAGTTACTAAACCCTAATCTCAGTGTGTATCCATGGCTTCATCTTTGAATGTTCAACGCAAGGCATCATCGTCACATCAAGTTCAACAAAGGAAACCTACAAATCTTCCTTTGAAGTCTTGTTCGATTCCTTATGATGAACTGGAGGTTCTCTGCGAAACAATGGTGGATTTTGAAAATCTTATGGCACATGATTTCAAAACCAAAACTGCAATGCTAGTACAAGAATGGTCAAACTTCTTTGAAAGGTTGATTGGACCAGTTTATCCTTTATTGGTTAAGGAATTCTGGACACATGCTACGGTTACTTCAACTGCCATTATCTCCTTCGTGCTAGGGCATGAAGTTGTTGTGACTGAGAAACTGATAAGGAAACTGTATGGTCTTGATGGTATAGATGGAATCACTGGTTCTCTTCATGGAAGAACTGATTGGGATAAAGTTGATCGAGAGTTGTTTTCTTCTGGTATTGCCTCTACTTTCACTACTTCCTTGAAGCCTTCCTACAGAGCATGGGCTGAGATCATTCTGGGATCTCTCTATCATAGAAAACCATCAAACTCTGCTACCTATGTCAATCAGGATCATAAGTATATATTATTCTGCATTGAAAAAGGCATGAGAGTCAATCTACCACACATTCTTTTTCAACATCTGAAGACAAATATTGAAGAATCAAGAGATGAAGAACGTTAGAAGAATCCCAAACTCAAGAAGAATACTATCCCTCTTGGAAGGATGATTTCAGATATTCTGATTAAGAGTGGCTTGATAGATGTTCTGAGAACAGATGGCTCATCTAAGAACTTGACTGTTATCCAAGGGGTTATTTTGAATGCTCAGACTCTAAAAAGGTTGCAGCTGATTGAAAAGGTGACCACTCCTTCAAAAATGTTTCCAGATATTCTGACAAGAAGAACTCCTGTTGTGAGTTTCTCTCACATGTTCAAAGAGGAGCTAGACAAATCTATCAAACGCTATCTGAAGTCATGTGTTAAAGCTCAAACTTCGGTTGATCCTGCTTGGATTCGAGGAAGAACTCTTCCATCTCTAGATGAGTTAAGAAAGAAAGAAAAGAAACTGAAGAGAAAGGTCACAGAAGAAGGACCTGATGCTAAGCAAGCAAAGAAGCAGAAGAAACCTACAGAGTCTCTCAAAGTAAAAAGAACTGATGAACAGTTTGCAAAGCTCATTCATAAAATTTACCATGCAGATTCTTCTAAACCCTCCCCTCAGAAAAAGCCTCCTCCTTATGTTATTCCATCTTCTTCCACCACCACAAACAGAAACCAACCACTTCTTTCTACACCAGTTCTAAACCCTCAACCACTAAATTCTACCTTTCCCCAACTCTCAACCACCTCCACCACAAATTCTTCATCCTTCTTAACCTCTTCTACCACCCCTGCTTTGTTCTCACGAGAATCTAAACCCTATAGTCTTCTTTACCCTGACTATCGTTTCACCTTCAATCCTCCTAAACCCTCTTTTGATACCTGTTATGACTTGTTAAAGTATAAGGTCAGAACAGGATTGGATACTCTGAGAGCTGCTCATGACTCCAAGATAGATCATGTTGCTTCTAGCAAGTTGTGGAAAATCTTTAAGAAGGATTTTCAGACTGATCTTCTGAACATCCAGAAGAGATGCTTGGCTGATACCCTTGGATCTTCTGGTTACTTTTTGGAGTTAGATGATGGTAAGTACTATCATCCCATCAGGAGTTGGAACTCTGTTGAAGAGAAGGAATTTTCTGATGAGCTTGAAGAGGTGCATCCTCTTGCTATGGTTGTGTGGAAGCCCCAACTCTATGTTCTGACTGGAGACTTTCAGTTCCTATTCAACTGGCTAAGGGAGAATCCCTCTGCTAAAGCACCAGCTATGGTATATCCAGAAGTTGAATATCCATCAGAACCTGTTGCTCCTACACCTCCTCAGAACTTGGCTGCAATTCTTCTGGCTCTTGAAAATCAAGATTCTGATATCCCTTCTCCTGTGTATGCTGAAGATGCTTTTAAAGAAGAAGCTGATGCTGAAACTCAAGACGCTGAGAAACATCCTGCTATGCAATCTCCTATTAAGGAAAATCAAGCTGATGTTCTCATGGTCAATGCTGCTGTTGAGAATCCTATTGTCTTGGATAATAGCTTTGATGCTTCTTCTGCTGGACCTTCTGTTCTGATAGACACTATGAAGGCTCTTCAACAGAATCAAGTTGATCTAGCTTCTCGTCTAGACAAGCATGAGGATACTCACAATGAGTTTAGATCTTTTATGAAGACGCAGACAGAAAGCACTGCTGAGATTAAAACCCTTTTGGCCCTCTTAGCTTCTAAGCTAGGCTAGTCGTAGTCTGTCTTGGTCTTAGATATTTTCTTGTTTTATGCATTTGTTTCTTGCATATGCTTTTATTCCTCTTTGTACTTCTGATATATTTTGTTAATTAATGAAATCATTATCTTCTTCACTTTATGTGTCATTTTTTTCATCTGAATCTTTTAATGCTTTTTGATGTTATGACAAAAAGGGGGAGAAACATGATAATTGATTTGATTTATCATATCAGTTGCTGGGATTAAATCTCAACATTCCTAACATTATTTGCAAGTTCTATGTCTTTGAGATTTTTTGCAGGATTGAAGATATTCTGAAAAAGCTCAACATGAGAAGCAAATACATGAGGAAAAGCAATTCTATAAAGAAGTATGTTCTTGAAAAATTGAAGCAAGCTTAGTGTAGTGAAGCTTCAAGATCAGAAGCAAGAAGAAGAATATTCTGATATTCATTCGTAGAATGCTCTGATATATTCTCGTGGCAGAATATGCTCTGATACATTTTCTTCTCTTAAATGCTCTGATACATGCTATTTATCAAGAATGCTCTGATACATTCATGTTCTAATATTTTTGTCTAGTATGTTCTGAAACATTTCAGGATGTAAAGATGCTCTGATGATGCTCTGATACATTCAAGAATGTTCTGATTCAATCAAGCATGCTATGACAACAAAGAAGAAATTCAAAGCTCTAAAGCTGTCCTATGGAAGCAAGAAGTAGAAGCTCTGAATATTCTGAAGTTCTAGGCAAAGTGAAAGTCTCTGCTGAAATGAAAAATACTCAGGGAAGTCTTTTATTTATAAATTCTTCTAGTATTTATTTCAGGGGGAGATTGTTAATCTCAAGGGGAGACATATTCACACACTCTGACTATATGCTTATGCTATATCTGTGTAATTGTCTTTTGTCATCTGATATTCTGATTGCAAATTAATATCAATTATATAAGTTTTTGTCATCATCAAAAAGGGGGAGATTGTTAGAACAAGATTTGTTCTGATCAATATTCTTGTTTTGATGATAACAATGTATATGAATTTTGTATAAGACAATGTGGTACTCTAATCCTATGCACTATTTCAGGAAATATATAAGGAGTATGCACAATTCAGCGCTAAGAAGCACTGACTCAGAAGGTTCAGGATTGCAACATCAGAACATGCTCTCACAAGACATCAGAAGATGATCAAGCAGAATCAAAACATGGTCTATGAAGCATCAGAAGAACATGAGATCAGAAGCAGAAGCACTGAAGTTCTTATGGTATCACGCTAAAGCTCTTCAAAGTCAGAAGACAAGAAAATGCTCTGCACCAAGCTGTAACTCTGATTCTGATTATTCAAACGTTGTATTCACAAATTTGAGATTAGAAGTTAGTACTAGATGACAGGCTACAAAGTCTAATCTCTGACTGACAAAAGGAACGTTAGAAGCTACAAAAGGCAAAGTCAGTAAAAGCAGAGAAAAGCATGGCTCGAGGTAGTTGACAAAATAGTGAAAACATTAAATGCAAAGTTGTCCAGTCACGCAACGCATTAAATGCTATTCAATGGTCATCTTCTTAAACGCCTATAAATATGAAGTTCTGATCAGAAGTAAAAAAAAACTCTTGCTGAAATACTGAAACGCTGTAGAATTCAAATCTCACGAACTTCATCTTCAACCTCACAAACTATTATAATATTTAGTGAGTGTTAAGCTTAGAACTTAAGAGAAATCTCACAGTTGTGATTATAGCTTACTAAGAAGCAAATTCATACTCTTGTAAACATTTATTTTACATTGATTGTGAAAGGTTCCTAGAATGATCAGTGAGATCAATAAACTCTAGAAGACTTAGAAGTTTCTAAGTGCTGATTTCCTAGAGTGATCAAGTTGTGATCAGTATACTCTAGAAGACTTAGAGTGTTTCTAAGTGGATAACCATTGTAATCAAGATTGATTAGTGGATTAAATCCTCAGTTGAGGTAAATCACTCTAAGGGGGTGGACTGGAGTAGTTTCGTTAATAACGAACCAGGATAAAAATATTGTGTTCATTGTTTTTATCTTAAGAGTTTTTAAAGTCACACTTATTCAACCCCCCTCCCTTTCTAAGTGTTTTTCTATCCTTCAACGTGATCACGAAGAAAGTGATTTCGAATGTCAATATATTTGGTTCTTGAGTGCATGACCAGACTTTTTGTAATATTGATTGCACTTGTGTTGTCACAACGAATAGGAATGCATTATGCATCCAATATCTAGTCCATAGGCACGAAGTTGTTGCTTATGCCTAAGTATTTTGCACAACAACTACCCGCTGTAATGTATTCTGCTTTTGCAGTGCTAGACATAAACAATGAGGTTGGTGATTGTTATAACTGCTAATAGGATTTGGTCTATGATAAATCTGGATTTCAAATCTGCATTTTTGAATGGCCCTTTTCAAGAAGAATTTTATGTGTCACAACCTCGTGGATTTATGAAAAAGAATCAGGAAGGGATGGTTTACAAGTTGCATAAAGACTTATATGGATTGAAGCAAGCTCCTAGAGCTTGGAATTTGAAGATTAGTTTGTTTTTCAAGAAGTAGAGGTTTCAAGAATGTGAGATGGAATATGGTGTTTATGTTCAGTATACTTCTAGAAGCATTATGATTTTGGTGTGTTTTTATGTTGATGACATATTACTGACTGGAAGTTGTTCTGACGAGATAGTCAAGTTCAAGAAGGTGATGATGAATGAATTTGAAATGATTGATTTGGGAAATATGGTAAATTTTCTAGGGATGAAGATTTTGTACTCTAAGAAGGGTATCATTTTGCATTAGCTAAAGTATGAACTTGAACTTCTGAAGAGATTCAAGCTGACAAATTGCAAGTATGTAGTCACACCTGCTGAGATGAATCACAAGATGGATTCTGATGATGAGGGTGATGATGTAGATACTATAAATTTCAAATAGTTGGTAGGCTCGTTGAGATATCTCTATAATACCATATTTGACATCTGGTATGCATTTGCCATGGTGAGTAGGTTTATGAATAAACCAAAGTGGTCACATTACCAAGTTATAGTTAGGATTGTGAGGTATATTAAGGGGACTTTGAAGTTTGAAGTTTTATTCCCTTCTCGTGCTGAATGTGAGTCAGAAGTGATGTGCTACTCAGACTTTAATCGGTGAGGTGATAGAGTTGACAAAATAAGTACTTTTGGATATTTTTCAGATATCAGGGATGTCTCATTTCTTGGTGCTCCAAGAAACAACTAGTGGTTGCATTGTCAACTTGTGAAGCTGAATCAGTTACAGGTTATTTGTCTGTGTGTCAAGTTATTTGGCTAATGCATTTGTTGCTGAATCTGAAGATCAAGGTGAGCAAACCTATGAAGTTGATGATTGACAATAAATCTACCATAAGCCTTGCTATGAACCTAGTGTTGCATGGGAGAAGCAAGCACATTGACACAAAGTTCTATTTTATGAGGAATCAAGACCAGAATGGATTACTATAAGTTATGCATTGTAGCATCCAGAAGCAACTTGTAGATGTTCTGACGAAAGCTATCAAGACTGAGCATTTCATCAATTTGAGGAACAAAATTGGTGTTGTTGATTTTAGCTCTGAATGTGAATTAAGGGATGATGTTGAAGTGTAATTTCACATTCATAGTATGTTAGCTTACTAGTTTGTTTGGGCCTTGAGTATGACTTTAATTAGATTGACCCAATATGGGTTTAGTATATATTGCATTTTGTATTTAGTAATTGGTAACAATGTAGAATCATTTTTGTAACTGTTTTCAATTAAGTAAAAATTAGTTACAATTTTCTCTCTCTTCTTTTATCTTCATCTTGTCCATCTTATTCCGTTGTGCTCCAACACAATTTTCTATCAACAAAACTGATCAAGTGATTTTGCATGATGCAAGTGCCAATTTTGTGACTACTTTATGAAAACTCCGAAGCATGTGTTGGTCCACTTTGGATTACTTGGAACTAGTTTTTTTACTTCTTTTTTTCTTACAATTTTATATGGCTACGTGTATGTCATGTCCTAGCCATTCACATACTAAATAAATACAATTTCTGACACTGTAATGCAGAGGATTTAAGCAGGGCCGACCCCACACATCTTGAAGCCTGAGACGAAACTTAAATAATTTTTTTAATATAATAAAAATATTTATATTTTAAATTAATATATTTTAATTTTAAGTTTTTTTAGTATATAATATCATAACATTATATATTTTCTTTTCAATTGATAATACAATCAACACATCTAAGAACACTTCTTCTTCTTTCTTTTTTTTTTTAAAAGCATAATTAAAAAAATATTAGCAAAGTTCTTTAAAAAAAACTTAAATTTCAAGTATTCTTTTATGTTAGAGAATTTAAAAATGTAAGGCGGATTACAACAAAGGCTCCAAAAAATCACAGTTAAGTTGTTGGCTAAAAAAGGTCTAAAAATATTGATTATAGTTAAATAATAATAATAATAATAATAATAATAATAATAATAATAATAATAATAATAATAATAATAATAATAATAATATATGACCTATTAATTTTCTGAATTAACCCGTTGTAAACTTACACAGGGTCTTGAAAAACTTAAAACGACTTTAGTTTTTAAATTAATCAATTATAAAATATACATCCTTAATAATTGTTATTATTATAAATTCTTACTAAATTTATTATTTAATTGATATAAAAATAATTTAAAAAGTTTCATTTTTTATAAAAAAATCAATTAACTTATACTATATAAATATAAAAAAATGAGGCCTTAGGCTGTAGCCTACCCCTAGGGCCGACCCAAGATTTGAGAGATTTGTATCTAGAGATATACTACTGCTAGAAAATAATTATACTACTACCACTTTGTATTTAAAAATTATTTTTGTTTTTTTAATTATTTATGTTATTAATGTTTTTATTTTAAAAGTATTTTTAAATTTAATATATAATATTTTTTAAGATAATATTATAATAGTAATTTTTGGTTTAAACTCATTAATTACTAATTCTATATCATATATTTAACACCATTATTTCAAATTATTCATGCATTAAAAATATTAGAGTTATAATATGTGATTAAAGTTCGAATGATTCTCCCTCAACTCATAAAATACTAAAATACCAAAAAAAAATTCACAAATTAATTTTTTAATTTAGAAATAAATAACTTTTTTATAATAAGTTAAAAATAAATTATTGATAAATACCGAATAAAAGTGAGCTAATATTTGGTCCAAATATAAATAAAAATATTAATGTTTGTATGATATTAACAGGAATTATGAAATGTTAGTATTATTTTATACCATTTATAATATCCAATATAATTATAATAATAATAATTAATGTTTATATAATTGATGCAAATCTAAAAAATATACTGGTTATTTTTTTTAGATATTTAAACGTGTTTATAATAATATTTACTATTTTTACCTAAAAAATTAATATATATCATTAATAATTTTGTATAAATTAAAATAAATATTTTAGAAATGTGTCATATAATTATCAATCAATTTCAAATATGTTGTTTCAATAATTTATAATTATTAGTTTTAAATTTTGATTTTGATTTTAATTATTTATACTAATAATTTAGTTCACAACAACCAAAACAAAAACAAAAATGATTTTTATATACGAAAAAGTTCAAATATTTTAACAAAAAACCTTATCCTAACTAATAAATGGAAGAAACAAATTAGTGTTGGTCCAAATATTTTTGTAGATAATTTATTCTTATTTATTAAAATAGACATGTTTAATAGATTTAAAATGCTTTTCTTTATGACATGTGGCCTAATTTGCTTATCTAAATAGTCTTATAAAAAATCTAAATATTTTTTATTTAAAAAAAAAACCATGGTCCGGCTGACCTTGGCCTCTAAACCAGGTATTATAGTTGATTGGACCTATTCCTGTTTTCAAAATTTTGTAGCATCAGTGTTGCCATTTTAGAAAAATAATGAGATAAAAAATTAAAAACTACTATATTCATAATAAACATTAATACATTGGTATGCTTTTTACAAAAACAAATTCGCATTACTTACATTTTTTTTAATTGAAAATATGCAAGTTAATATGTTATTTATAATTTCCTTATAATTTATTTAACGCTTTTTTATTTTTTATTTACCACATTCTTTAACTATGTAACTTTTTTAAAAATTGAATTTTAAAAGTACATAATACTTATTGTTTTATTATACTATATTATTTATATATAGCTAACACTAACCAAAAAAAAAATCAATAATCAAATCATTTTACAATACTTCTTTTCTTCATCTTAATTTTTCTTCTATTACAATTTTTTTAATAAAAAATAGAGATTATATTAATAATCAAACCAAAAAAAAATGGAAACAAAAAACACAAGAGGGGAACAAAGTCAAAACCTCTTAAGAACAAAGTCTAAGCCTATGTGTACGTAGGAGTGGCAAAACGGACGGTGGCCAGCCGGGCCGGCCCGCGCATCCGCCAAAAAATGGTGAGTTGGGTTGGGATAAAAAAATAGCGAGTTGGGTTGGAATTTTGGACCCACCGTCCACCAAAGCCCGCTCCGCCAAAATCCGCTGCCCGCCTAAGCTCGCCCCGCCAAAACACGCCCCCGCTAAAGCCCGCCTCACTTATTCGTTAAGCTCGTCTCGCCTTAAACCCGCCCTTATTTAGTTAATTCTAGTAATTCAAATTCTTGATGGTTTTATTTTATACATATATTTATAAATATATGCAATATTTTTTAGGTAAAATTTGTTTAAAAGATGATTTATAAAAAAATTATTCTGAAAAATAAGTGAAAAATTTAATTGAAAGGTAAAAAGGACTATTAATCTATTAAAAAAACGAAAGAAAAATAAATTAAAAAATAGGAGGGCAAGCACACCGCCCGCTAACCTGCCACCTTGGCGGGGCGGACATGATTTTTATGCTCATATTACTTTGCGGGCTTGTCCACCCCGCTCGCTTTTTGGCGGGCTTAAAACGGAACGGACGGCCCATTTTACCACCTTGTCTAACAAATAATCCGAGATAGTATCTCTATGAACAAAATTATAATAAGTGAAGCTTTTACTCGATATTAGCCTTCTCAATAGCTAAGAGTATTACAACTAGTTTGTTTATCTTTCTTGTAACCATTCATATACTCAACTATCTATTTGTAACCGTTGAATATACAAATAATATTAAAAACATTGAAAAAAATTTGAACTTCTAATTCAAAAAAGGTCGATGAAATGGTAATTTGACATAAATCTTAGTTATCTTGAAAAAATTATAAAAATAAGTTGAAAAAAAGCTTATGAACAATGTCATTAGTTGTTTTCATAAGTTCTCTTTAACAAATAGTATCGCAAAACTTATGTTAATAGGTAAAATTGAATAAATAAATACAAATAAATATTTAGTTTCATTGATATTTTAATTTATTAGTCTTTTTAAACATTAGTTAAATTGCTTGTATATATATATATATATATATATATATATATATATATATACAAATAAAATAGACTTTTATGTAGGCTAATAGGTCAAATAAACCTTCAAAAAAGTTTTAGCGGGTCAGACTCAGACTTGGCAAAGTCTAACTCAACTCAGACTATTCTCATCCCTACTACCAAGAAATACGTTATTTTCTCTATATTCTCCCTTCCACTAAATAACCCACTCACTTTTCTTTTTTTTTATTAATTAATTAAATTGATTTTATAGTGACATATATAATAATAATAATAATAATAATAATAATAATAATAATAATAATAATAATAATAATAATAAAATTATAAAAGTCAAAATTATTCATAAGTTAGGTGCCGAAAATCAATTAATTAACTTAACAACTTTTATATATAAACTTTTATATATAAGATAAAACTGTTTTATTTTTGGAAGGGGAAACAACAACAACTTTATTGGTTATCTAGAAACGGCTTTTGTTTCCGCAATGAAGGTTGGGATGTTGATAATACGGTGTGGAAAATCAAGTCTTTGTTATGGAAGTGGTCGTTTTTTGGAGAAATTACGCACCCAATATATAGTTTCTATGAGTTTACTAAAGACCCTTTGTTTTTTCTCTCATAGCTATTTTGGTTTGTAATTTCTTTTCGGCGGATTTTTGTTCTTTTCCGTCTTCTGTGTAAACAGGTTTGAGAACCCTTTGTTCTCCTATATATTCCATCTTGCTTACACAAAAAAAACAACTTTATTTATATATAAGATAAGAGTGTTTTATTTTGGGGAGGGGAAACTGCAACAAGAATAAACCAAAATAAACCGGCTTTTATTCAATTGGAAGTTCTAGATGCCTATGAGCCGCAAATTAAAAGAGTGGAACTAAAACTCTCACTATTATTTTACTACTAACCTTAACCATGTCTCTTCTTGTGTCCATTTTATTTTGATGAAATTATAATATTACATTCCCGTCAGATTTGAAGACTGGCTGATATAGAGCTTGCTAGGCTGAGAACCTCAAATGGTGCCCTATGCATCACCTCCTTCACTGTTAAGGGGCATGAGTCTGTGATCCAGAAGTAGGTGAATGCACTTTCTGGATTCCCTGCGCACGGAATGTAAGAAATAATGTAAGAAATTAGGTTAACATGTTTCCTAATCAAAATGGATTAATGAGCAAAGGAGAGAGCAAGCATTACCCCCATTATCATGCCCAAAACGTTCCCATGATTTATTTGGAAAAATGCCATGAGTCACATAAGCACTTACCTTTGCTGCTCCATGAGCAGCCAAAACTTTCTGAAAATGATAAAATGATGGGTTACCAAGAAAAAATAGGAAGCACGTTTACTATTATAAATATAAGATTTCCAATTTTCGACTGACTCGGGTAGAAATTGGTTTACACTAATGTTTCATACCTGGCATTCTATCAGGGTTCCACCTGACTGAACCAAATCATCAACAATCACAATATGCCGACCCTTAGGATCTCCCTCTTTAATTCGAACTATTCGTTTATCTCCTTCACGAACTTTTGCACAAACTACCTGCATATGCATTGTGTAAGTGCTATCAGACAGAACAGTCGCTCCAAGTTGGTACAATTTTCACACTGGTAGCTTCTAGACTAGTACCAGTGTGTTATATTTATGACTTCAACAAAATTTGGGAAACATTGTTAGATTAAAAATATGCAATACCGTTGGAAAATGCTGCAATTGCTTATGAAACCGTTTCCAGGCCCCGTCATCAGGAAAAGCAACTGATATCTGAAACAAGAAAGCCAGAATTTCCATTGATATGAGATAGTGTGAAAGTGATCATCCTCATTCAATTTTTCAATCAATATATCGATAAAATATAAGCTTGTTACAGTCAATGTTGAAACAATAGAAGATTAATCAAGAGTATTGCGTGCCGACTAACAAGGAAAATACTAGATGCCATATTTAAAATAAAGGGATATTTGTTTAGTTGATTGGAGCGAAATAATAAAGTCAAAGTATTTTACATGACAACAAGCAGGCAAGGGAAAATCAGAATAGTATATATTAAAAAAAAACACAGTCGCAAAGGGAAGAATTAAGTATAAGTGAAACTCTAACATTGTCAGAATCAGGCAGATCTTGGAGCCTTCTTTTAAGCAATGGTATGCCACTCTCGAAGCATGGTAAAATGTTGTCACCAAAGTAGAATCTCTCCTGAATTATAACAAATAATCAAATACATAAGGACAGGAATTTCATGATATAAAGAATGACATATGAACCAGCAAAGTATATTTTTGGCTTCACGGGAAACTATCAGCATTCGTTTCGCGAAGGAAAAACTTCAAACATTGTTTTTTGTGGAATAAAAATTGATTTTGACTTTGAAACTCTGTTTCATTACCAACGATAAAATGTAGTTTTGTGTTGGCAATGAAAATTTACACTAATTTTTAAATCGTTATTTCATTCAAAATCACGAATGACAAACATTCACCCAAACACACACCTAGAACAATTGTAGAAAGCAATTCTACCAATAGCACACCTGCAAAGCATGAATGTCAAATGTGACCAAACTTGTTGGTCCTCCTCTAGAAATCGGTATGTTTGACAAAAGCCTTGCCAAAGTAAAAGCGGTGGCGATATCACCTTCATCCTCCATTCTTTCAGAAGTTCCGGTTGGGAAAAACGGAAGCACAAGTGTAAATGAGGCAACAAACAGTTTTGGCAAGGCATAAATGACAGGAATCTGCTCAAAAATCACAGCTGGAGAACTGAATGAAGCCAGAAAAGCCACATGCTGTCCGCGAATGCCTTGAGCATTGGGAATGAAAATGTTGGGGAAGCCGTCAGGAAACTTGCTGAAGTTTTCAATTTCATAAAGCATTTCAGTGAAACCATTGAACAAATTATACTCAAAAACACCAACAAGTTAAAATTAATGTACCATAGCAACAGCATTTCAATAAATCTCAATCTCAGTCACGGTTTTAAATAATGGTACGTTACCATGAACAGCCGATACCGATACCGTTACTCATTGATTTTATGATGAAAAAGAAATTGTGTTTAATTCACACCGTGATGACCGCTATTAGTATCACAACACTAGTACCGATCGAATCGCGAAAGCCTTTACACGACCGTTATTTAAAACCTTGATCTCAGGTATCAAGGTTAATATTCATAATATAGTATCTTAAATCCTAAACTCAACAGTTCCAATTACATATTATCCTCGTAATAGAATAAGAGCCTGTTTGAATTGGCATATTTTAGTTTATCTTATGCCATAAGTTTTGTGACACCGTTTGGAATAGCTTATTAAAAGAGTTTATAGCATTACTCTTTAACTTTTTTGAGCTTATTTTTAAAAGTTCTCAAAGATAACTTGAAAACAATTTATAGCACATATAAAAATGATTTAAATCTATTTTATCTTTTGTTAAAAAATAGCTTATGCATTGCAGGCTCTTTCTTAAGTGGATCGTGCTTATTTTGATAAACATTTGTACTATAAGCTCCAACTAAGCTGTTTATCCAAATAGGTCCTAGTATTATTATATTGACTTATTTGAGTATACCGGCTATCATAAGCACTTATGAGACTGTCTGAGAAAGCCATGGAAACAGCTTATTGCACGTATATAAGCTATAAGTTCTCTTAAATATTTTATAAAAACAACTTATATATAACTTTTGTGGCATAAATAGATTATACACAAACACTTATAAGATATCACTACTTCCAAACAAGTGCTTAATTAAATTGTTTATCCAAACAAGGTCTAATTCTACTCTAATATGTTGTACTATTACTTTGGACTTGCAAATTCCTAACAAAACGATGTCAATTAAATTAGAGAAAATTAGGTAACACGTTGGTGAAAATTCAAAGTAGCAATGTGAATGAAAAAGAGTAAGAAAATGAAGGATTACGAACCCCCAAGAGATGGATCGGAGTTCGATGGCATCAGATTCAGATGCAATATTGTAAGCTAGTGATTTGGTTTCAGCAGAATAAAAGAGAACAACCTTCTTCGAATGCTTCGAATTGATTTGAGAACCTGAAGAAGAAGCAGAGACCAATGAGGAAGAAAACGAAGAATTGGTACTGTTGTTGAGAATCGATTCTCTATTCATGGTTGAGAAATGTTCAATTGTGGAATTCCGATGATTCTCGAAACTGCACTTTGCGCTGAAACTGTAACGGAAATTGGAAGAGAGAAGATGGGGAGAGTGAGAGAGTATGACTCTTTGTTTCAGGAATTTGTTTGTTTCCGGAAATGACGGAACAGGTGGCGCCGCCGCCATTATCGGTGGTCAGTTCAAAACTTTCGGATTTCCAGGTGGATGAAATCAAATCAAATCAAATCAAATAATTAAATTCGGTTGCACTCAAATATAGGATTTTCATATATCGCTGATGACAATGTAATCAAATCAATATTTTAATTATTTCTAATTTAAATTTATTATTATTCAATATTTTTAAATTAAATAAAAATAAAAATATATTATGTTTATTAAGATTAAATCATTTAAACATATATTCATATTTATTTATACTTATAATTATAATAATTATAATAATAAATCTTGCTCAAAGAGGTAAATCTTGTTGTGTTTTCTTAAATATTGTTTTATGTTAAATATGAAGGAATCAAATCTGATTATTTTATTTGATTTGCAAGTCTTTTATACATTTAGTTTATACTTTTTGGTTTTGTTAAAAAAAAATCTAGTTTGTTATAAATCTTTTTAAAAACTAAATCTTTTTAGAACTAAATTACGTTTTTTTCTAATATTTTGTTTAAAAAATTTAAACCCTTATATACTTGCATCCCAAGTTTTATTCTATAAAACAACTAGTAGTTATAGCAAAACAATAGTAAGAAGCTTGTTAGTTTCTTAAACTATCTCTGCCTCAAAAACAAACTACGGTTTGCATCCTCCATCATCCTCTTCCATTGCATTATTTTTTTTTTCATTCCTGTTAATATGGAAGTGCCTCAAGACATTGCTTTTGAGATATTTTCTTGGTTACCTGCAAAAAGTATTTGTAAGTTCACATCAACTTGCACTTCAATATATAACTTTTCAAAAGAAACCTTTTTCAAAACAAAACAGGCTCGTAATTTGTTGGGGGCCGACGATTCTTGTTTTTTTATTCAACCTGATCAAGTTAGCCAAAGGTATGAAAAAAGAGTCGAATTACTTTCTTTACCTATGGAGCAACCGTCATCGGGTGTCCCCTATGATGCTCTCACATTCTTATCAAATTCAGCTAGTGTATTAGCTTCTAGTAATGGTTTGCTTCTTTGTCACACCATCGATTCAATTGAGTTGTTTATATGCAATCCAATTACAAAGTCTTGTCTTTTCATTCCTACTCCAGAGTCACTTCAAAAAAGTCGTAATTTTTGTAGTATAAATCTCATGTTAGATTGTTCTCACGGATCCGCAGATGATTACTACGTGTTTCTTTTGGAAACCACATTGGATTGGTGGCCAACATGTTATACATGCAATGTTTATCATGGCAAAGAAGGTGTGTGGAAAACAATGGAACATAACTTTTACACGGGTGAAAGGGCCATGGAATTTGACATGCCTGTGTTTCATCGTGGAGCACTTCATTTTATCTCAGATAGCACTCCTTACATTGTAAAATCAAGTTCTTTTTATAAGCCATATATAATGTCTTATAATTTAGAGAATGGAAATTCAGAAATGCTTAAGTTGCCAAAGGAAGCTATCAAAGATTGTCATGACTGTAACATGGGCATATTCAATTGGGGCAAAGTATCAAGCTCAAATCAATCCATTTGCTTGGTGAAATTGAAGAAATTTGCTTTTACTGTGTGGTGTTTAAGAGATTATAAATCAGGTACTTGGCAAAAGGTTTTGAAAAAGAGAGTGAAGGCATTGGGTTTAAAGGAGAAATATCCTCATGTTACCGGATTTATGGTGATGAACGGTCATCTTTTAGTTTTTGCAACCGAAGAAAATGTTTATAGTTGTGATTTGGGCGATGAAAAATGTATGATGGTAGAAGAAGTAGGTCAGCACAACTGTGGACTTCATCCTCGCTTTATACCATACTCAGGTACTCTTCGTTCGTGTGGAACTAATGCAAACTCACGTGCTCTTCGTTCGTGTGGAACTAATGCTCGAGATATGCATTGTTAAGAACTTTAATGTAATTGATGTATTTTCTATCGAGAACAGTTACTACTAGAACTATATATGCTACCGAGTGCGGTACATTAATAAGATTTATTAGAAGTTGCATTTTTGTTTGATAATAGTTGATTTAACTAGAATTCATGTTTCCTGAGTTTTATTTTATTTTATCATGCATCTGTTACCATTCATAATTCATTTAAGCGGCGCGGCACTTGAGTTAGTAGCTCACCTTGTAATAGTAGATGATAATCAAATAATTTTCTTGGTCTTGCTAAGAAATCTGTATTTCTAGCTTGCACATATATAAGGGTACAAAGGGCAAGCAAAATCACAATCATTAAAACTAATTATGACAAATATTCTATTCTATCACTAGATGCTGTTGATCTTTAGACAGGTTGCTTATAAGTTTTGGTTTTTTAAGAGTTAGCCATATCTCTATTTTACAGCAAGAAATTCAAAAGAAAATTAAATAGTATGCAGCAAGTAGACGCCCCCTCAATAAAATCGACCAAACTCTACCATTGTTCATCATCACTAATGTTATCTACAACTATCATCATCTACAGTCAAGGTGCTAAAAAACAGCTCTATTTCTTCCAACAACCTCTTACTACCCATATGAAATCCCCAAAAATCCATTTCTAAATATGCCTCAGATGCCATCAAATCAATGAGATGCCGGCAAATATCTCCAAGATCATATGGCATGGCAAGGACCTTCTTTATGGGTTCACTCGGGAGACTGTCTTGAGCATTGTTATTAGAGTACATATGTCTTCTGCATTCCTGTGAATAACATAAATGGCGCACAACTATGTAATCTATATTGTTTAAATTTGCCCGTGCACCTATATGTTTCCCATATTTTTCTTTTGCTAAAACACCAATTATCAGTATCAATAGACCTTATGATTTTTGTGAGAACAAAAGAATAAATAGATTTGATAAATGTGGAAGAATTTTTTTAAATTTGAAACATATGGAAGAATTTTTCTATGTAAATTTACAAAAATAAAAAATAAAAAAAAGCTTAGAAAGGGGGAAGTTACCTGCAGTATTTGATTTATAGTTGCAATTTGCACAGTACTTAAGAAGTCAGACTTCAAAAGTTGTCGAAATAAAACCAAAATTTCCGAGCTCAAATCAGTAGCGGTAAGGTTTTCCAGTATGCCAGATATGCATGAACTATTAAGAACAGATTTCATCCACCGGGGGATTTTATTCAGTTTCAGCAGCGCGACAGCTAAAAGGACTGCAGGCGTTTGACTGCTTGTGAATGATTGTGATGCTACAGCAGGAGCTGCCAAAGATACTGTCATCTCCTCTATAATCAATCTAAACCAACTGCTCTTTCCTAACTGTTCCGTTTCTTTTGCCAGATTTTCCCATCGCAGAAGAATTGACAGGCAGAGTGCACAATTTGTAGCCACTGTCGGGTCATTATAAAACACCAGTCCTTCCAATATATTCCTTAAGGACATTAAATACCCAAAGGTACATTTCAAATCTTCGTGTTTACTGTCTATTTGATCTGATATTCTGTTGAACAATTCTAACAGGCAATAAGAAGCAATAATCTTGACCACAGGAGAACCAAAATGCAGAAGTCTGCACAAGTCATGACAACGAATGCCTATGAAGGCTAGTGGTTCAGATGAATTCATTGAAACAAAGAAGTTTTGCCAATCCACAAACCCAGGGAGGATAGCGTGCAAGCTAAAATAGAGAATTTAGCATTGACAACATGTTAGAAATCATTTATATTTCTGTTGCAACATTGATAGATTTCTGTACATTTAGAGTAAATCACAAAGAAAGCAAAATGTAACAAGCATTTACTGTAAACATGTTAGTTAAGAACTCAAAATAATACCTTCTAGAGTAATTCATGTGTAATCATAAACAAGTTCGACAAATTCTCAATTTATATTAATATATAAAGAAATGGAAGAGTGAGTTGTAGCTATGACATCTCAGTTCGTAACTACTCCTTTAATATTAGTGTAACTACTCCTTTAAAAGTAGTGTAACTTTGCTTTTCGCCTTAATTGGCAATGCCTTAGTTTGTAAACTTTTGTTGCTTCTGATTTTTGAGTGACTCATGATTATGGGTCAAGAGTTATAAGTTTAACTCCATGTTCATCATAATTGATCGTTAATTAACTGATGTCATTGCTAAAAATAAATTATTAACAGAATTTGAGGATTGCGAAAAATTAAATTTACCAACTTCTCTTTTTCATGTGGATCTAAATTAAGAATTAATATTTATTCAGCAAATCTAACACTGACATTATCTAGTTAAGAACTAATTTTACATTACCCTGACAATGGTTAGGGTAAGGCCTTACTAAATCATCTCTAGTTTGGAAGGATGCTGCTTTCCCTGCCCATTTGTTTTCTTAGACAGTAAGTTAACTAACTAGTTATTATTTAAAAAATCACATGTTCTCTTATAAAAGCATAAGTAAATCACTTTGAATAACAAATTATATTAAAATATTGATATATTCAGTATTAAAAGGAGTGAGTTTTTAAAATTGTTTTCCCATAATCATATCTTTCATTAATGATATAAGTGAGCATTATGAGTTACTCCATTGAATGTAAACATATTTTATGATACAATTTAAAGACAGCTTTCAAAGTTTGCAACTTGGAAATATCAAATTATAACCAGATGGTCTGTTTTTATATATTCTCATCTCAAAATATTTCAGCCTTCTATTGTATTTCCTATCTTTCAATATCTCAATCTATTTTTTTTTCTAAAACAAATTTTAAGAAACCGGCACCATTTGAGAATCTATATCAGGGTTAAAGTAATTTCAACACCAACTTCATTATATTTTCAAATCATTAGTTTAATTTATCTAGTTTTTTATTAACTATTACTCCCTTCAAGCAGAAATTGCCCCTGCAAGAAGAGCATAAGTGCTCTTTTATTTTACTACTACTGAGGCAAGTGGGCTTACCTTTTAACAGCAAAGTAATGAAGCAAAAGAACAAATATTAAAGTTTCTCCGGTGCTTGTTCCCTCATCATGGTCAACCAAAGCAGGTCCTTTTGAAGAAGCTGCACAGACTATAGTATTGATGACAGATATTATACAAGTATTGAAAAGAATGGGCTTTGAAGTCTCTTCAAGTACTTTATTGGTGGAAAGATGTAAGATCAAGGAAAGAATGCCAATCACGAAGAGACTTTCTTGACTTAAGATATCGTCCTTCATTGGTGGAATGGAGTACTCCATCATCTGCAAAAGTGGTACATGCTATTAGAACTAACAGAAATCATTGCCATAGAGACTACGGCTTAGCCTTGTCTAAAATGTGGATGTTAAATAACATCCTTCAGGATTGTGTTAGACCTCTTATAAAAAACATTTATAAGAAGAATGGGTACAAATAAAACATGTTAAATGCTGTCAAGTAGCAGTTACAGCCTTACAGGCATAGGAGCAACCATTATAAATGTTATCTGTAGCAGTGAGTCTAGGAGTAACAAATAGTACTATACTATTACATTACACTAACTATTATTATTATTAGGAGCAGTTACAAAACTTAGGCAGGATAAGAAGGGAACATAACCATGTTCTGATTATCGTGAAGTTGTGAGTGTAAGACTTAGACACTTGAGAGGGAGAGAACCAAGCTCTCGAATCTTGGTGTGTGAGTCCTAATACTCTGCACTAGTTTCTTATAGCTATTGTAAGGTGTGTAAGTGTAATATTCGGGTTTTGAATTGTTCATCAGAGTTATTATCAATAAAGTATTCCATTTATCCAATTGTTTCTGTTCAGTACCAGTTTCTATCTTATTGCAAATTAAAAAATTGGGAAAATGACATCCATATCAACAAAAGTTAATAAAGTCCTAGTTAAAGAGAGATGGCCGGGTAACAAACCACATTTAGTCTGATAAATACCCAGGTAAATTGGCACAAACAGAAAGTCCAGGAACTAATTCTAAAGCAGGAGTAAATTGGAAAGAACAAAAGTACACTGTACTTTAGCCAAATAAAAAATATTGGTGTCAGTAATCCACTCTAAAAGAAAAGTGAGTCCTGCATATGGAAGAATCTAATGGCAGTAGTCATTAACAAATTTGATAGAAATATGGTCCCGGATAGAACATTATGCCGAAAGTTGATCCATGTAGCCAACCCCATTAAGTGGGTAAGGCTTGGTTATTGTTGTTTAACAACTTTATAAAAAATTAACATTTTAGTATATGAAAATGGGATGTAACATGCATAAATGAAATTCAGTTACTCACCTTCATGGTTACTGCAACCCAACTCTGATCAGTTGATAGTGTTTTAGGATGCACTGAACTCAAAGTACTAAAAACTAAAATCAAGATGGGCATGGAAGTTGTTGTCGAGAAGCACTGAGTTCTGATTGCTGTCCCTATTCCATGCAAAGATAGTTGATTAGAAGCAGCTGGACATAAATGAATCATAGTTGCCATTAGATTCAGAATAGAAACTATGTCATGTTCCTGGCCTTCTTCCTCAGCGAGTTGTGCTAATATGCACACGAAAATTCTAGCTCCATAGTTATCCTCAATGGATACTAACTCTGCAAGTGTCTGTACATTTACAGTTTGGTTACTGCTTCCATTAATCATGGCATCCCCTTCTAAATTATAGTTTCTGCAGAATTTCAAAATCTGATGACACAGTGATTCAGTTATATTCTCTTGTTGAAACAACCACTTCAATGATACTGTGTGAATTCTTGCAGAAAGTAAATCCCATTTACCATTGTTTATAAGCTGGAATATAATCTCCTCAGCTTCTCGACTATAGTGAATTTGATAGTTCATATTGCCAAGACCCCTCAACAAACTGTAGAAATTCACCAATCGAGTCACCATCAAATTATCAGTTGTCCAATCATGAAAATCACTGCTATTAAGTAGAACATATTGTTCAAGAGAAGCTAAAACCAACTTATCATCTGCAAGTCTAGCAATGAAAATCAGAAATTAGTTAGCCAAAAAAAGTGTTTGTGAATTGTTAATGAGGATAATAAGACTCAAATGGATTTTGTAGTTCACTACCTTTCGTCATATAGTGAACTAGTGTACATAATTAACAAAGCAGCAGACTGACAAGGAGAAAAATCTAAATTGTCTGTACTCCTTTGTCCCAGCATAAAAAGTAAATCGACAGGGTCAGAAGGCAGATGTAAAGCAGCATCTTCAATAGGTTGTCCAGTATCATTTCCCAGTAGAGAATCTATGAGTGAACCGATTAGCAAATATATTCTCTGTTTCATCCTATCTCCTGCATATAACCCCAAACATCCATATGAAAAACTGAACCAGCAGAATGACATCAAAGTCTCTGCAAATTCTCTAGAGTTAATAGTACAATGCGGAAGCAGTATCGAATGAAAAATTTCTAGCACGCCCAGGATAATTTCTTCTTCCATTTCATTGATGCCTGTTGCAAGCCAGGGCAATAAATGTGTTCTGCATATATCTAGAACACCGCTTCTAAGTTCTAATTTGCTAGTGTGAGTGGAGTTTGCATCATGACTGTAGGCATATGCCTCATTAAGTAGGTACAAGCATTGCAAAATTTGGTTGATATTCCTCTCAGACACATAGAGACAAGCTAAAATTGCATGTTTGACTGCTTCCAAAATTGATTTTGAGAGATCTAAAGCTCCATTACAAGTTGGAGATCTCATAAGAGCCACAAATACTGAGCAAGTCATTATAAACGTCTCAGGAACCATGCCCATCTCCCCATCAGAATACTTTATAAGCATTCTTATCAAAACAAGGACAAGCTCCTCCAGCTGAGAAGTTGATACAGCTCCAGGACACTCAGAAATGCATTCATAAATGAGTTTCAGTGTCTCGCATTGAACCGGATGAAAAGGAACTTCAGTCACATAGCGCAGTACTGGAACCAGAGTTGAAAACCCAACAACCAGCCTCGGCCTAAAAGCTTCCTCTGAATTGGATAAAAGATTTAGTACCTGAAGGCACGTCTTGACTTCCGGATCCTTATTCTCTGTTCATTCAGAAACTAATTAGTAAGCTGCTTAGTTATAGCAGTAAGGTTAAAATTAAGTTATGCATTCACAGACTTTTAATGGGGAAAAATAATCCAAGCTAAATCAGAATAGTGTAAACTTTACACAGATAATGAGGATATAAAGTTTAGGAAGACTTGAATCTGAATGCCTGAAGTCCCAACTGAATAAAGTTCTCACCTGATAGTCTCAATATTTCAAATAAATAATCTGCAATATTTTCTTCCACTAAGACTTGAATCTGATCGCCTGTAGTCCCAACTGAAGACAAATAATGAAAGAGCAGATCTAGAGTGCCGATTTGGACTTGACTCTCTGATGAAAGTAATGGGCCTTTGATTGCTTCAGCAAACAGATTAACCAGAGATGCTCCCTTGGCTCTATCTTCAGTTTCTTTAGAACTAACTTCGCCAGCTAAAGACATGTTACCAATATCATATACAGATTCTTCCCTGAGCAACTGTCTTCGAGCCAACATTGTCAAAAGTGCTGATGAGCAATAAAGTACTATTAATCATAGCTCGTAATAAGACAAGAATGGAAGTTGTATAGCAAACTATCTTATCTTACTAAACCTATTCGGTAAACTGTGGCTACACTGACTTCTAACTTGCCTTGGAAAGATTAATGTTAATCGCATGTGCATTAGGCGAGCAACTTGTGCTTAACAATGCATGCTATCCGGAAATCGACCTTCAGCCGACATTCATGATATAACTTAGTCAGCAAAAGTGATGCATGACTTGGAACATGGGCCTCTTAATATCAATCATCTTTGTTTGCATCTAAATGAGTACAGAAAAGGTGGGGAAAAAAAGAATCCCCTATTGTCGCTTCATGTCCAAAATAGGCTTAACAAAAGGGAAAAACAAAAGGACATACAAAAAAAGAAATTGCAAGCATTCTCTTTGATGAACACAAATGTTGAAATTAAAAATCGATAACGTACCAATACAATTCAGGCGAACATCATCATTTTGGGTCTTCAACAGAACATCTGTCAGTAGGTACAAAAGCTTTGGACAAAAGGGGATCAACATATCACTTCCATCACCCGCTTCTGATATACTATCAAGAGCGGATAATTTGTAAAGCACAAAAAGGACTTCTCCACGAATCTCCTCACTGCACCGAGAAGTAAAACACATACAAAATGTAAAACAAATCTATCTAAAAGTGACAAAAACACATCTAGATGACAACATTCAACATATTTTTTCACCTTGGCAATTGAAGACCTGTAACAAGAACGGAAATGAGACTATATATGTCTTTGATGTGTACATGGAGATCATCCTCCTTCTCACAATTCAGAAGAACACCTAGGCAGTGAAGCTTTACACACAATAGCATCATCATCAGAAGATTCAGAACATCAAAAACAGGTCATAAAACTTTTGATTCACTTTATAGTAACATATTATTTATAGTACATCAATTTTGAACACACTTGACGAGTAACTGCCTATGAAGCACAAACACATACACCAGACATGATACCGACACTGACACGTCGATACCAATAATAATTAGAAAAAATGAATAAATTGAATGTAATCATAAGTGTTGGTGTCGTGTCAATGTCGGTGTCCGACACTGACACGCCTTTTTTCAGAGGTGTCAGTACTACAGAGATAACGGTTAATCAATGCATGAACATAGTAGATTCTCAAAACATTTGTACTAATACTCCTTATTTTCCGAAAGTAACAACTAATCAATGCAGGTGCAGAATAGATCCTCAAATTATTTGTACTAATAATCACTGATTAGCACTTAACAATTGCAATCATCACTGAGAAGTTAAAATTGGAAACTGAAAATGAAATTACCGAGTGCAACTGACGTGGACTCCAACCTAAAGCACCAGAAGAAACACGATCTGAAACCCTAGCAACAAATTCACGGCAAACGGAAGGATCCGATGAAGCAGCGAGGTTGAGGATGAGATTAACGAGTTGTTCAGCGATAGGCTCGTCGTCGAAAGAGGAGAGAGCAGTGACGAGAGGTGAAACGAAGAAGTGAGAATGAAAAGTGACGATGGAGTGAATGAAATGAGGTATGGAGAGGGAACGAGAGAGCTGGGAGAGAGCGTAAGAGACATGGATAGTTGGAGAGTGAGGGTTAGAGATGAGGTTAGAGAAACAGACGAGGCAGATGGTGCCGCCGTGCTGTGTTTGAAGGTTGAGAGAAGAACGGTGGCCGTGAGAACAACAGCACCGTGAATCGCCGTCGTCTTCAACGTCTATGTTTTGTGAATCGATGCTCATGTACATTTTTGAAATTCACCAATAGAGAATGGCGCCAAAATCGTTTTTTAAGTAGTTAGGAATTTGCTCTTTCAGTTCGGTTGCTGTTAGTTATGACTTATGACTATGCGTTGTTTGTATAACAAAAGAAACGGAAGAAAAAGAAAATAGAAAGAAAGAATGCTGAATGAATCGAACATGGTAAGTGAGAGGAATGAATGGTTTATAATTACTAGGATTAAATTTTGTTAGTTAATTTTTCATATTTATGAGAAAAAAATACTATGTCAGGATTAAATTTTGTCAGTATACCAATTTTTCATATTTATATGAGAAAAAAATACTATACACTTAGTGGGTTAATTTACTGTGTCGGCAATTAATTAGAGATGTATGTCTAACTAAATCACATTTTTAATTTTTTGTTTGACAAGGACAAACTTAACTGATATCATTAATTAAAAAAAGTTTAATACAAGGAGGTACATATCTGAAAAAACTACGCCGAGACCAAGAATTGGCCGCCTTAGCTAACGTATGGGCAACCGAATTCGCTTGGCGTTTGATGAACTTTACCTCAAAGTTCGGAAATAAAACTAACAAATGCCGAATAGACTTAATAATGAAGCTAAATTCCGAAGAACCAATATGAGATGCATAAATAGCCTTAGTGACATTTTGACAATCAGTTTCAAAAATGACGTGGGATAACTGAAGAAAAATAGCATTTTGGATTGCTTCCTTTAAAGCGGTTGCTTCAGCTTCGACAACGGAGAGAAGACCCACATCCCAGGACACTCCTGCGGAGATAAACCTTCCCAAGTGGTCTCTAAAGCACCACCCTCTATTTGTTGTACCACACACATTATTAAAACCTGCATCAACATTACATTTCAGGTGATTAACTGTAGGAGGAATCCAACTTGTTGTTAAATTATTAACCGCCACCGAGTTATGCTCATCTCTAGCTAAGAACCAATCATACCAATTGTGATAAGCTTGTATACCAATCTTCAAAGCATCATCCTGAGTGTCTTGCCAAACCACATTATTCCTACTCCTCCAAAGGGTCTCAAGCAAAACAGCAAAACGACCTGCATCTCTACGATCCTCACGACTACAAACATCAAAGATAAGAGACTTAGCATCATGGAAATTATGACGTTGTTGTAGCTTTGCACGCGTCGGTAGACAACCCTTACAAATCTGCCATAACAAGTGTTTAGCTCTAGGTGGTGCAGAAATACTCCAAATACTCCTCCACCTACCCTCGATGCTATGATATTGATTGTTACTTTGAAGACTATTCCAAATTTTATAACCCGATTTCACACTATACTCACCATTTTGCTCCTCTTGCCAAATCAACCTATCCTCCTTCACATCCTCTATAAGAGGCACTCGAAGAATACTTGTCGCTCCTTCTGTGTCGAAAATTTGGTTAATCATACCCGCATTCCATTTCTTTATGTTGGGTAACAAAAGATCTTTAATAGAGAGCTCATAAGTGCTTTGTGTTTGCGGGCCATTAAGATAACATCTTCCTCTCTCTCGGAGCCACGGATCATACATAACCTTAATGTTACTACCATCACCAATATACCACCTACTACCATGCTTAAGAACAACCTTTGCCTTCCACAAACTTCGCAAAATAAAACTTGGGTTATTACCAATAAAAGAATCAAGATAGGAAGAGCGAGGAAAGTACCTTGCTTTGAAGATTCTAGCTACTAGAGAGTTTGGTTTCGACAAAATGTTTCATCCTTGTTTAGCTACCATAGCCATATTAAAGGATTTAAAATCTCTAAATCCCAAACCTCCTTCACTTTTCGAAATAGTCATACGATCCCAAGCTAACCACCTTATGCCTTTGTTGTTACCACCACCACCCCACCAGAAAGAGTTTAGCATTTTTTTCAATATCATTTACCACCCCATCCGGAATCAAATAAACACTCATGATGTAAGCCGGTATCGATTGGAGAACCGACTTGATCATAACCTCTTTTCCAGCTTTAGATAAAGATCTACCACTCCAAGAATTGATTCTTTTCCAAATCCTATCCTTGATAAAAGAGAACACCGCCTTCTTGCTCCTACCAATCATGGATGGTAACCCCAAATACTTCCCTGTACCCAAGACCCGCCTTACCCCCATCAATTGGGCTAAGTTTTCTTGGGCGGGGCCACTAAGATTGCTGCTGAAAAACACCTCAGACTTCGACAGGTTGATCTCTTGCCCAGTTGTCGCGGTATAAATGTTAAGAATCTCCATAAGGTTTGTTGCCTCCACAAGATTTTCCCTGCAAAACAAAAAACAATCGTCAGCAAAAAGCAAGTGGGACACACTAGGTTCCCCCTGCATATCTGTGCACCATGGATATCTCCTCGTGCAACTGCACTTTTAATAAGCGCCGAAAGACCTTCAGATACAAGAATAAAAAGGTACGGCGATAAAGGGTCTCCTTGTCTAAGTCCTCGTCTTGGGATAATAGGTCCAACTCTATCGAAATTAACAAGAACAGAATAGTGCACCGAGGTCACACACATCATAAGCCAGTGAATCCAATTCTCATCAAAGCCCATACGAAGAAGAACACCACACAAAAAACCCCAATCAACTCTGAAGGTGCTTTGCATGTTGGATGCTTTATTGGTAAAACATACCTGGTTATTTGTGTTTATGCAGGTTGCATATATGTGTGGAGCTAATATAGGTTTTGTAAGGAATGTCATGATCGATGTCATGACATCCATGTGTTACAGCAGGAGCTGTTATTGTTTATGTATTGTGTTTCCTGATTTATCCTTTTTATCAGTTTAGGAAACTTTTTATTGGGTGCTGCATATTTCGTCTAGAAGATCCTATTGACAGCAGAATGTGTAACAGACAGTTGGTGTGTGAATGAGGTTAACTCTGTTAACCCTAATGTGTTTCTAAAAAGCCCAAGGCCCAAGACTGCTTATAAAAAGACCTGCAATCCTAATTTGGAACGCAGACAGAATATTATAATTGTGAAGAACGGCTGTTCTGTAACTGTCTCTTGTGATCCACGCTATTATCTTTGATGATTGCGTTGGAATTAGTATGTGTTTTAGTTGTGTCACTCTAAGCTTTTAAGCACGAGTGTGTCTCTTGATTGAAGCTTTTAAGCAGATCAAGGCCTGTTTTTGAAGAGTGTCTTCTATCTGTAATTGTTTATTGTGTTTGTGTATCACTGCTGTGATTGAGGGGGAGTGGAATGGAGATATTCCATATCTAGGTAGAACCTAGGTAGAAGGGTCATTGGGTAGTGATTAAATGGGGAGTTGTAAACTGGGAGTTTAGCTCTGAATTGATACTGCTAATAGTGGACTTCATCCCTGGCTTGGTAGCCCCCAGAGTAGGTTGTTTGAACCGAACTGGGTAAATAATTTTGTGTGTTCTTTACTGTTTTTATGCTGTTTACTATTATTGTCTGTGCTGTGTAATTGTGGATGTCATAACATCCAGTTTGACATCGAGCGTGTGTTACTAGAATTTTCAATTGGCATCAGAGCAGGCACCCTGCCTGTTTACATCTGGGTGAGATCTATGGGATAGCAAAATTCTGGTACTATGGAGAAGGAACTGTTAGTGTTTGGAAACAGACCACCTATCTTAGATGGATCTAACTATGACTACTGGAAACCTCGTATGGTAGCAGTCATTAAGTTAGTGGACAGCAAGGCTTGGAGAGCTGTTGAAAGTGGATGGAAACATCCTGAGAAAATACTGGAAAATGGAACCACTGTTCTAATCCCTGAAACTGAATGGAGCAAATCTGAAGAAGAGTTAGCGTTGGGCAATTCCAAGGCCCTAAGTTCAATATTCAATGGTATTGACAAGAACATCTTCAGACTTGTGCAACACTGTGAGTTGGCTAAAGAAGCTTGGGATATTCTCAAAACAGGTAAAGATGTCAAGACTTCAGTTACTTACCACTAAGTTTGAAAATCTCAAGATGAAAGAGGATGAAACCATTCATGAGTTTTACATGAATGTCCGAGAGATTTCAAACAACTCTGCAGCCTTAGGTGAGAAAATGACTGAAGAAAAACTGGTAAGGAAGATTCTCATATCACTGCCTAAGCGATTTGATATGAAGATAACTACCATAGAGGAAGCTCAAGACATCAGTAACATGAAGCTGGATGAACTTCTTGGTTCTCTTCAAACTTTTGAGTCAAGCCTCTGTGAACCTGTTGAAAAGAAGAACAAAAGCATTGTGTTTGTTACCAACACAGGTGATGATCCAAAAGAAAGCAACGGTGTAAGAGATGAGAATTTATCAGACGCCATAGCCATGCTTGGAAAACAATTCAACAGACTTATTAAAAGAGTAGATCAGAAGTCCAGACCCAATGTCAAGAACACCTCCTATGACATCAGTCAGACATATGACTCAAGAAAAAAATTCAAAGTTGAGGAGAAACCATACCTAGGGAAAGGGGTTCAATGTCATGGATGTGAAGGATTCAGACACATTAGAGCTGGATGTCCAACCTACCAAAGGGAGCAAAAGAAAGGACTGACTGTTACTTGGTCTGACGAAGACTCAGATTCAGAAAAAGAAACTGCAAAATGTGTCACAATTTCAACAAGAACCTATGAATCTGATGATGATTCCAGTGATGATGAGCTAACCTTTGATGAATTAGCTGCCTCGTACAAGAAGTTGTGTAGGGAGAATGCTGAAGTCTGCAAACAATTGGAGAAGCAAGAGGTGGTTATAAGAGATCTAGAATCTTAAAAGATTAAACATCTTACAACTATAGAATCCCTCAGTAGTGAAGCAAGCATGTTGAACCACAAACTTGATCAAATGACCAAGTCATTCAAAATGCTGAACAATGGATCTGATACTCTAGAAGGAATTCTAGAATCTGGACAAAGGTCAGGAGACATGTCTGGAATGGGATTCGTGGCTAAAGAGGAGTTAATATCTAGAATCAGGAGGATAGAATCCAAAAAATGTGTGACTATCCCGATGTCAATCCAAAGGTCACAACATCAAGAAAACAGAAGAAGGAGGCTCTTAAAGAAAATGTTCCAGAAATGGAGGTGTCACCACTGTGGAAGACTTTGTCACATAAAACCATTATGTTTCAAACTATTTGGATATCCAGACCAAACTCAACAAGTCAAACTTGATCATGATATCCGTACCAGGAAACAATCTGGGATAGCTAAGAAGGTTGCCCTAATAGTACACACTTCTCTAAGGATGCCAACAAAAGAAGATTGGTACCTTGACAGTGGTTGTTCAAATCATATGACCGGGAGAAAGAGCTCTCTAGTACATCTCAAACTAGAAGAAAACAACTATGTAACCCTGGGTGATGGAGAAATAAGAGAAGTCCAAGGTGTTGGAAGGACAGAAGGAGTGGGTATTCCCAATCTAAACAATGTCCTACTTGTGCAAGGACTGGCTGCAAATCTTATAAGCATCAGTCAATTGTGTGATGAAGGATTTAATGCTAGGTTCACCAAAAATGAGTGCATCATCACTAATGAAGCAAATGAGGAATTCATGAAGGGACTAAGATCTAAGGATAATTGCTATCTATGGAAGCCTGACACACCTGTCCACCCCTCTGACTACTCCATGATCAAAGATGAATTAAAAACTCATCGACACGAATCTGATGAATCTGATGAGTCTGATGGACCTGATGAAGAATCCTATCTTGGAGAACTCACCAAAATTGAAATTTCTACTGGCTACTCTGAGACATGCGTAATGAATGAGAAACTATGTGCAAATGTAAGGGAATACAGAAGTATCAATAGATTCATGCTAGAAGAAAGAGCAAGCCTTGTAATGAACATTACATATCGGGAAAGAAGACTAGAAAAGCCACAGGTGAGCATTGACCCTACAGGAGTGTCTGAGAGCAATGTGACAGAGAATGTTGCAACAACATCTAAAGACAATGTGACAGAAAAGGGTATGTTGGGTATTTGCTACCAAAACGTATTATAGCAATTAACCAACGTGAGGGAATATTATTTGGGCTTTGTCAAAATACATGATTTGAAATTTCCCTCACTCAGTGTGCATATAAAGCCCCCTCGATCCCCTAATATTCTAAAAACGGCAAACCTTCCTAGTATTTTCTCTAGCTACTTTCTGAGATCGATTTACATCTGTTGCTCTCACAAGTGTGAAACAAGTTCTGGTTCTCTAAGGTTCAGAATGTCTCAGCAATCGAATGATGAATCTCCCGTTTCTGACTCAGCAACACCAGAAGAGTCTTCTAACCCTAATAGGGTTCTTAAGGTTGTCCCTCTAAGGACGATTAGCAGTGACGAAGTAAAGGCCACAAAGCCTAAAACGAATCATGCAAAACGACCCAAGGAGGGTATTCACAACAAGGGCACCAAATCCTCAGCATTCGATACCATGGAGAAACTTACTAAAGAAGGATCCAAGTATGTCGATAGTGCAATTACCAGGATTGTTAATCGTATTCTGAAGGAAAATCATCAAGTGCCTGGAATATCTATTCCTCTTCAAACTATAATGGCTGATCCACTCAATAACGCCAGTAAGGCTGACACTGTTCACACTGTTGATAGTGACCTAGAAATCAACAAGGATGAACAAGGGATTACTAAAAATACCAATGTCACCAAGGATGTCAATGACATTGACAATAATGAGCACCCTAAGGCCAATACTGAAACTGATACTAATGTGGTAGACTTAGATGAGCACTCTGAAGACGAATTACTTACTTCCTTGAATCCTAGTGTAGCCAACAGGCTAATGACAAGAAGAAAATGCAAAGCTCTTGTTCAAGGATCATCAAAAGGGAGCACTCAAGTGAACAACCCTATCAAAGACACTGTCAGAAGGAAGAGTACTTCTGCAGGACCTGTCAAGAGCAAAGCTGTTACCAAAAGCAAAGGGGTTGGTCCCTCAAAATCTTGGAGCAGGGTCATTCCAAAGAAAAGAAAAGAGCGGGAATTTGTTGAACCTGAATCTGATGTTGAAGCAAATGTCCCTGACATTCCATCAAGGAAGAAGCCTACAACTAGTAAGCTTGCTGCTAACATCCCTGAAGTCCCCGTTGATAATGTGTCTTTCCATTATGCCTCTAGTGTCAGCAGATGGAAATATATTCTCCAAAAGAGGTTGGCTGTTGAAAGGGAATTGGCTCCAAATGCTCTTGAAAACAAGGAGGTCTTAGAACTGATTCAAGAAGCTGGACTGCTAAAAACTGTATGCAATCTTCCCAAATGTTATGAGAAGATGGTCAAAGAATTTGTGGTAAACCTGTCTAAAGATTGTGGCAATAGCAAAAGTGCATACTACAGAAAGGTGTTTGTAAGAGGTAAGTGTGTATCATTCTCTCCTTCTGTGATTAATCAATTCTTGGGAAGAACAGATGAAGCTCAAATCGAGCTGGAAGTAACAGACAACCAAGTTTGTCAAGTGATCACAACCAAGCAGGTAAAAAGTTGGCCCATGAAAGAGAAGCTAACTACAAGTAAGCTGAGCATCAAGTATGCAATGCTTCACAAAATAGGAGCAGCTAATTGGGTTCCAACAAACCACAAGTCCACTATCTCAATTGTGCTTGGTAGATTTCTGTATGCTGTAGGAACAAAGGCAAAGTTTGATTATGGAGCATATATTTTTGACCAAACCATGAAGCATGCTGGAAGCTTTAGTATTAAGGGTCCAATTTCCTTTCCATCTCTCTTGAGTGGTATAATTCTGGACCAATATCCAAACATTCTCAACGAACATGATATGGTGTGCAAAAGAGAAAGTCCCTTGGCTTTCCATTACAAACTATTTAAGGGAAAGCATGTTCCAGACATTGTCATGACATCAGCTGAAACTTCCAAATCAGGAGCATCAGTTGGTAAAGCAGAAGTCATAGTAATCCTAAAAGAGGCTTGCAAAGAATTGGAAGCTAGAAAAATGTATCTTGAACAAATGATACGAACTATGGAAATGGATGAGAATGAGGAGTTTACAGATACAGAAGAGATGGAAGAAAAAGATGACCAAGAAGTGGAGGAAGAAAGTGCTAGTCCTGCTGATGACTCTAAGAAAGAAAGTTCTTCAGACACCTCAGCTGGTTCTGACTCTGAGCAGTAATTGCAACTAGAGTCTAGTGTGTTTATTTTTTTTTGTTTTGTTTGATTTTTTCTGTTGCATTTCGTACCGCCTTTTTTTTATTTTGGTTTGTTTTATTTTTGGACTTATTTACACTCGTTGAGCGAGGAGAAGACACTTTCTTTGCCCTTGGCAACATTTGTGGCCAAACAGGGGGAGAAGTATTATGTGTGTCACCACAGAACAACAAGACTGGTGGTTGTGTGTGATCAAAAATTCTAATAGCTTACCTTTGTGTTGATCTGGTTTGTGCTTGTGCAACTCTTGTGGCTTGTGCTTGTGCTACTCTTATGCACTGTCTGTTTTTATCTGAGCACTGTGTGCATACTACTTATGTATGATGATCTGTCTGTTTTTATCTGAGCACTGTGTGCATACTACTTATGTATGCTGATCTGTCTGAGCACTATATGCATACTGCTTATGTATGCTGATTGTTTGTATTAACTTATGTTTGTGTTGACTATCCGCTGCAAGTGTTTCTCTGGTATGGTGTGACAGGATGTTTTAGCCAAAAATTTGCCAAAGCGGGAGATTGAAGGTGCTTTGCATGTTGGCTGCTTTATTGGTAAAACATACCTGGTTGTTTGTGTTTATGCAGCTTGCATATATGTGTGGAGCTAATACAGGTTTTGTAAGGAATGTCATGATCAATGTCATGACATGCATGTGTTACAGCAGGAGCTGTTATTGTTTATGTATTGTGTTTCCTGATTTATCCTTTTTATCAGTTTAGGAAACTTTTTATTGAGTGTTGCATATTTCGTCTAGAAGATCCTATTGACAGCACAATGTGTAACAGACAGTTGGCGTGTGAATTAGGTTAACTCTGTTAACCCTAATGTGTTTCTAAAAAGCCCAAGGCCCAAGACTGCTTATAAAAAGACCTGCAATCCTAATTTGGAACGCAGACAGAATATTATAATTGTGAAGAACGGCTGTTCTGTAACTGTCTCTTGTGATCCACGCTATTATCTTTGATGATTGCGTTGGAATTAGTATGTGTTTTAGTTGTGTCACTCTAAGCTTTTAATCACGAGTGTGTGTCTCTTGATTGAAGCTTTTAAGCAGATCAAGGCGTGTTTTTGAAGAGTGTCTTCTATCTGTAATTGTTTATTGTGTTTGTGTATCACTGCTGTGATTGAGGGGGAGTGGAATGGAGATATTCCATATCTAGGTAGAACCTAGGTAGAAAGGTCATTGGGTAGTGATTAAATGGGGAGTTGTAAACTGGGAGTTTAGCTCTGAATTGATACTGCTAATAGTGGACTTCATCCCTGGCTTGGTAGCCCCTAGAGTAGGTTGTTTGAACCGAACTGGGTAAACAATTTTGTGTGTTCTTTACTGTTTTTATGCTATTTACTATTATTGTCTGTGCTGTGTAATTGTGGATGTCATAACATCCAGTTTGACATCGAGCGTGTGTTACTAGAATTTTCAATTGGCATCAGAGCAGGCACCCTGCCTGTTTACATCTGGGTGAGATCTATGGGATAGCAAAATTCTGGTACTATGGAGAAGGAACTGTTAGTGTTTGGAAACAGACCACCTATCTTAGATGGATCTAACTATGACTACTAGAAACCTCGTATGGTAGCAGTCATTAAGTTAGTGGACAACAAGGCTTGGAGAGCTGTTGAAAGTGGATGGAAACATCCTGAGAAAATACTGGAAAATGGAACCACTGTTCTAATCCCTGAAACTGAATGGAGCAAATCTGAAGAAGAGTTAGCGTTGGGAAATTCCAAGGCCCTAAGTTCAATATTCAATGGTATTGACAAGAACATCTTCAGACTTGTGCAACACTGTGAGTTGGCTCAAGAAGCTTGGGATATTCTCAAAACAGCACATGAAGGTACGTCAAAGGTAAAGATGTCAAGACTTCAGTTACTTACCACTAAGTTTGAAAATCTCAAGATGAAAGAGGATGAAACCATTCATGAGTTTTACATGAATGTCCGAGAGATTTCAAACAACTCTGCAGCCTTAGGTGAGAAAATGACTGAAGAAAAACTGGTAAGGAAGATTCTCATATCACTGCCTAAGCGATTTGATATGAAGGTAACTGCCATAGAGGAAGCTCAAGACATCAGTAACATGAAGCTGGATGAACTTCTTGGTTCTCTTCAAACTTTTGAGTCAAGCCTCTGTGAACCTGTTGAAAAGAAGAACAAAAGCATTGCGTTTGTTACCAACACAGGTGATGATCCAAAAGAAAGCAACGGTGTAAGCGATGAGAATTTATCAGACGCCATAGCCATGCTTGGAAAACAATTCAACAGACTTATTAAAAGAGTAGATCAGAAGTCCAGACCCAATGTCAAGAACACCTCCTATGACATCAGTCAGACATATGACTCAAGCAAAAAATTCAAAGCTGAGGAGAAACCATACCTAGGGAAAGGGGTTCAATGTCATGGCTGTGAAGGATTCGGACACATTAGAGCTGGATGTCCAACCTACCACAGGGAGCAAAAGAAAGGACTGACTGTTACTTGGTCTGACGATGACTCAAATTCAGAAAAAGAAACTGCAAAATGTGTCACAATTTCAACAAGAAACTACGAATCTGATGATGATTCCAGTGATGATGAGCTAACCTTTGATGAATTAGCTGCCTCGTACAAGAAGTTGTGTAGGGAGAATGCTGAAGTCTGCAAACAATTGGAGAAGCAAGAGGTGGTTATAAGAGATCTAGAATCTTAAAAGATTAAACATCTTGCAACTATAGAATCCCTCAGTAGTGAAGCAAGCATGTTGAACCACAAACTTAATCAAATGACCAAGTCATTCAAAATGCTGAACAATGGATCTGATACTCTAGAAGGAATTCTAGAATCTGGACAAAGGTCAGGAGACATGTCTGGAGTGGGATTCGTGGCTAAAGAGGAGTTAATCTCTAGAATCAGGAGGATAGAATCCAAAAAATGTGTGACTATCCCGATGTCAATCCAAAGGTCACAACATCAAGAAAACAGAAGAAGGAGGCTCTCAAAGAAAATGTTCTAGAAATGGAGGTGTCAGCACTGTAGAAGACTTTGTCACATAAAACCATTATGTTTCAAACTATTTGGATATCCAGACCAAACTCAACAAGTCAAACTTGATCGTGATATCCGTACCAGGAAACAATCTGGGATAGCTAAGAAGGTTGCCCTAATAGTACACACTTCTCTAAGGAGGCCAACAAAAGAAGATTGGTACCTTGACAGTGGTTGTTCAAATCATATGACCGGGAGAAAGAGCTCTCTAGTACATCTCAAACTAGAAGAAAACAACTATGTAACCCTGGGTGATGGAGAAATAAGAGAAGTCCAAGGTTTTGGAAGGACAGAAGGAGTGGGTATTCCAAATCTAAACAATGTCCTACTTGTGCAAGGACTGGCTGCAAATCTTATAAGCATCAGTCAGTTGTGTGATGAAGGATTTAATGCTAGGTTCACTAAAAATGAGTGCATCATCACTAATGAAGCAAATGAGGAATTCATGAAGGGACTAAGATCTAAGGATAATTGCTATCTATGGAAGCCTGACACACCTGTCCACCCCTCTGACTACTCCATGATCAAAGATGAATTAAAAACTCATCGACACGAATCTGATGAATCTGATGAGTCTGATGGACCTGATGAAGAATGCTATCTTGGAGAACTCACCAAAATTGAAATTTCTACTGGCTACTCTGAGACATGCGTAATGAATGAGAAACTATGTGCAAATGTAAGGGAATACAGAAGTATCAATAGATTCATGCTAAAAGAAAGAGCAAGCCTTGTAATGAACATTACATATCGGGAAAGAAGACTAGAAAAGCCACAGGTGAGCATTGACCCTACAGGAGTGTCTGAGAGCAATGTGACAGAGAATGTTGCAACAACATCTAAAGACAATGTGACAGAAAAGGGTATGTTGGGTATTTGCTACCAAAACGTATTATAGCAATTAACCAACGTGAGGGAATATTATTTGGGCTTTGTCAAAATACATGATTTGAAATTTCCCTCACTCAGTGTGCATATAAAGCCCCCTCGATCCCCTAATATTCTAAAAACGGCAAACCTTCCTAGTATTTTCTCTAGCTACTTTCTGAGATCGATTTACATCTGTTGCTCTCACAAGTGTGAAACAAGTTCTGGTTCTCTAAGGTTCAGAATGTCTCAGCAATCGAATGATGAATCTCCCGTTTCTGACTCAGCAACACCAGAAGAGTCTTCTAACCCTAATAGGGTTCTTAAGGTTGTCCCTCTAAGGACGATTAGCAGTGACGAAGTAAAGGCCACAAAGCCTAAAACGAATCATGCAAAACGACCCAAGGAGGGTATTCACAACAAGGGCACCAAATCCTCAGCATTCGATACCATGGAGAAACTTACTAAAGAAGGATCCAAGTATGTCGATAGTGCAATTACCAGGATTGTTAATCGTATTCTGAAGGAAAATCATCAAGTGCCTGGAATATCTATTCCTCTTCAAACTATAATGGCTGATCCACTCAATAACGCCAGTAAGGCTGACACTGTTCACACTGTTGATAGTGACCTAGAAATCAACAAGGATGAACAAGGGATTACTAAAAATACCAATGTCACCAAGGATGTCAATGACATTGACAATAATGAGCACCCTAAGGCCAATACTGAAACTGATACTAATGTGGTAGACTTAGATGAGCACTCTGAAGACGAATTACTTACTTCCTTGAATCCTAGTGTAGCCAACAGGCTAATGACAAGAAGAAAATGCAAAGCTCTTGTTCAAGGATCATCAAAAGGGAGCACTCAAGTGAACAACCCTATCAAAGACACTGTCAGAAGGAAGAGTACTTCTGCAGGACCTGTCAAGAGCAAAGCTGTTTGTTATACCCCAAAATTTGCCCGCATCTTTTTGTAAGAAAACTCCAATCTGAAAATTAAGAGTCTCATATAATCATGGATTTTTATTTCAACAAATATCCTGACATATGAAATACTTAGTTTTTAGAATTTTTCTTATACAGTAATTTGGCTTGCAGTTGAATTTATTCTTACGCAAACGCCAAATACTGTTTATTACTTCACACATGCTATTTATTTATTTACAGATAAATAGTACTGACACAATTGGTACAGAGTTAAATCTTTTTGCAGGCGCAGAATCAGGAAACTCAGACTGTACTGGTAACAGTCAGTCGACAGTCAAACTGCTGGCAGTACAATTCTCAGTGTTTTGTACCATCAATCAAATCAATATTTTACAATTCAAAATTCCAAGATTTTTGTTCTAGAAGTCTTCTGAATATCACGCGATTAGCAGAGACTCAACACTGCACAAAAATCAGGTACGCTTAACTATCTCCTACACAAACAGTCCCTGACTAGGGTTTTCTTGTTTTTACGGGAGAAACAAGTTTTTGAGACCTCAAATGGATTTCATGCACATCCATATATCTCAAAGTACCATCATACAAATTTTCAAACTTCAATTCACTCAGACGCACCGTCAGCAGCTCAAACAGTCAACAGACGACCCGTTTGACCAAAAAGTCAACAGACAGTCAAAAATGAAATTTTTTGTCAAAGTCCATATTTTGTCAAAGGATTCATCATTTGATCATTGGATGATCATAATTCATCAAGGAAAGATCAAAAATCAATAAAACCCTAAGATTCAAAATTAGGGTTTTTGCCTGAAAAGTCAACTCAACTTTGACTGGTCATAACTCTCTCATCCTTCATCCAAAAAATTCAAACCAAAGCTCATTTTGAAGGAAATTCAATTATCTTTCAAATGCAATTGATCCCATGGTCATTGCATTCACCATTTGAAAAATATGACCAAAGACATTACAGGTCATTTTCAAAGTCAACAAAAAGACACTTTTTTCAAAAGGACACACAAGGAGCATCAAAAATCATTTTGACATGAGACCAAAGACATTGGTTAGAGGACTCTTTGAGGTTTCCAAAAAGTGCAAGAACTCCTTCATATGACAAAAATTGAGGGATTTACACCTTGTTGAAGTTGGCTAAATTTTGGAAAATGCATAAAAACAACATTGCTCAAAAATGCATTTTTTCCAAATGGGGCCAAGTTTTCATGGTTCAAACATCATTACCATAATATTATGGGCCTCCCACGACCAAGACAAGGCCCACTCCATTTTTTATTCATTTTTGGTTTAATTTTATCACATATAAGATTAAATTAAAAAAGAAAAATGGATGGATAAAGAATAGCTTACAAACCAAGCATGACTCATCAAGAGAATCATTCAACTCTGCCCCAAGCCAAGTACAAACAGAAGGAGGGTGGAAAATCAAGCCATGGTGGCTTAAATGCAAAGCTACTCATGTTGAAAAAGTCAAGATTCCACAAAGCTAATGAATAATTCTTAGCTTCACTTCCAAGCAGCTCTTGGCCTATAAAAGAGCTATCATACTTCAGCAATCAAAAGAGGACGAATTCAGAAGCATTCATAAGCATATATCACTCTTGTAACAACTTGTAATATTCAAAGAAACTTGAAATTCGAATTTTAAGTTTCAGTCAATTTCAATACAAACTAAACATTCAAACATCATCTCTGAGCTTCACTGAAACTATTCCAATCAATTGCAAGTCTTAAACCTCATTGAATCGAGCTACACAGGTCACGATTTGCTCAAACAAAAACCAACTCATATTTGATCATACACGCACATTTAACAAGATGTAGATATATATTTGTGTTTAGATTGGTGCTCTGGTCGTTTCTGGAGCTTTAATTAAGTTTTAATGACCGTTTGCACAAAACCACCATTTTAGGGTTTCTAAGCTCAAATTTAGGGTTCTTCATTAGAGCCAAAATTAAACCAAATTAAAGGCATGGTTACATTTGTCATACCCCAAATTTGTCCTACCCTTTAATTTCTAACTGGCATAAACTTTGCATTCATGTACATACTCTCCATTAGGTCATCTAACACATCATGCATCATTAATAAATAAATTTGGCATGGGATCAAGGATCTTGGAAATTATGGCTTCTATTCATTCAAGTTTGATTCCTTTGGTTCTTTCTTTGAGTATTGGACTGTGATATCAAGGTTTGGATTCATGGTTATTATGGACTTCGTTGTCATTAGGTTACATGGCTTGTATCATGGAGAAGGTGAAAAAAGGGTAAAGATATCAAAGTTAAAGGCTTGCTTAGTAAGTTGTTGTGCTTCCAAATGAAAGTTAGTTTGAACTTTAAATTCAAGTATTAAACTAAAGTTTCACTAAAGAAGCAATTAGAGAAGAAAAGCTTTGAGTCCCACGGAGATAATATCGAAAATCAAAAGAAAGTCACTTGGAATGCTTCACTTTTCATTAAATTCAAGTTCCTTCACAAAGGAAACTACAAGCTTTATCTCATTATCATTTCAAAATCAAGAGAAGAGACTTTGCCAATTCAAAGACTTGTTGGACTTGTACATGGTTGGGCTATGATACTTGATATTGAATTAGAGGTTCAGTAAGGTGGACTTGAAGATTGATACAAGGAGAGTTTATTCGAGATCATTTTTCAAAGCATGGTGTTCACACAGGGTCCATGTGGATCCGTCCAAATTCAACTCTATAAGTTTCAGCAAATTTTCATCAAACCTCATTCATGTTCATTCAGAAATTACAACCTTTATTCACCTTACAAACCATACCAACACCTTATTGTTTTTACACTTTTGAAACCAAAAAAGGAAAACAAAAACAGTGTCTTAAGCTTCATGCTTTCTGCACTTTCAAAGTCTTCGGAACCAATCTTCATCCTTATCTTCACGTCTCCAAATTCGTTAGCTAAACTTCTCACCCGACTAGCTGCGATACAACCTGCATAACCTACATTCAAGCCTACAACCAATACAAAAAATGACCAAATCAGCCCCTGCAGAGAAAAGTAACCCCGTACCATCACAAAATAACCTATAGCATCAGTTCACAGTATATTCCATACCTCCATTCAAGTCCACCATCGAGATCGGTTCATATATACGCAAGGCATACTATACATTCAATCATCATCCTGGGTCTGTATTCGTATAGCTATCCATAAGATCCCAACTGTCAAAAACCAAGTAATGAATTCAGCAGCCTATGGTACTAAATCAGCCCTGCATACATAAAACCGAAATCAAAACAGTGCAAAATTCATTCAACAATATCAGCCAACACAACTCAGTCCAAGTTCCAGTACAAAATTCAGAATATTCGCGCTACGTACATTCAAACCAGACTCGCATCAAAACAGAAAAATAGAGACAAGAATGCATCAGTCACAGTTCAAGTCAAACCAAAACAGTCTCATTTCATATCATTTTCAAACCAATTGACTTCTAACATCAAACAGTTTATACATCTAACCGTACCATAGCATTCGAAATTAACCCTCAACAGTCTTTTAGTGAAATTCCTAATTACTAACAAGTTGTAACTAACCATAGGGATGTTCAGCTTTTAGTTTAAAACATTGAATTCTACTAACAGTTCCACTTACTAACTATTAACAGAAAAAAATAGAAGTTTTGATAACCAAAGAACTCAACCAATTCAATCTCAGCCCTCCATTCTCATAACTAACTTTCAAACCTACAAATAACTAACTGTCCAAACATCCAACCATCTAACAGGCTTAACCTCCCTAACCATCTCATAACTTTCATTCAAATTCTCTAACCATTCCTATAACTACCCATCCTAACTGTCACTAACAATCATATAAACGGTTATAACAGAAAAAAGTTTGTTACAACTAACTACCAACCTATAACAAACTCAAAACAGAATCAACTAACAATAACCGCATCGCCAGCTCAGCTTCAATCACCGCCCTTCAATTCATAACCAACCTCATTCAATCCAATGGCTCACATTCTCCCTCTGCCACCTATATAGTCTCTCTTCCCTCCATAATTCAAACACACGCTCATTCACCACTTCATCACCATTCACCATTTCTGAACATCCACACACACCACAATCATCACTTCACATTCATTCTTTCTTCATCTTTCTTCTCCCTCACAATTCTCTGCAACTTCTCTTTCATCTCCCTCACCCTTACCAAACGCTCCGTTCACCATTGAAGGAGCTTCAACCTCTGAAGCTCCGTTCAATCGAGCTTAGCCTTCATCAATCCACACTCTCTCAGCATAAGTCTCTGCTCAACTATACTCAACAAGAACAACCGCGTGCGGCGACGAAGAAAACCGAAAAATCAAAAGAAAAAGAAGAAGAAGAAGAAGAAGGATGTAAAAGAAGAGGAATACACAGCGTAACAAACGAAAAGAGAAAGGAGAAGACTTGTTTACCTGAGTTTCATGGTGGTCGGGAATCTCCGCCACCGTACCGGAGACTCAGGACGCCACACAGGTACGTTTGATACATCTTTGACTCATCTCTATTCGTTTTTGTCTGATTAGAGGTCTTCTTGCTCCAATTGTTAGAATTTTGGCTTGAATATCAAAATCTTTGGCCTAGGGTTCACTCTCCCCCTTTCCCGGCTCAGACGCATGAGACCGCTTCTTGAGAAATTGATCACGGATTTGGACTGGGAGCGGTGTTTTAGTTCAGATTAATGTTAAGTTGTGGTGAATACGGACGATTTGGTGGCGGCGAGGGCGGTGTTTGTCCGCCGGAAATCGCGCCGTCGTCCATTAGAAAGAGAGAAAGACGAGAGTCTGAGTGGAATGGGGAACGTCACTACACTTACCCTAATTCCCCTAAAACGCACCGTATTGTTGTTTTTTTTCTTTCTTCTTTTTAATTCATTTTTGTTTAATTGACATAAAAACGTGAAAACCAAAGTCTGAAAACAAACCAACGCTGGGCCACTAATTGCTAACCACCACCCCCTTTGGCCCATGACACCATTTTACTGAAAACTATTACAATAATAATTCTGCTGGGCCATTATTCGCTGGGCCTACGCCTGTTTACTAAATGTACCATCATTTTCAGTTTCACACCCCTTGGGCCCATGGTTAATTGGTGGTTCTCAAATTTTTAACATAGTTTTTTTCTTATTTCTTCTTAACGATAAAAACAATAAAATCAATAAAACTTGTTAGACTTTTAGATCATTTTTTAGGAACTAATCTTGGTCCCTTTAATTGGTATTTTTCATATTAATAATCACCATAAAAAATAAGTAGATTTTTAGGTAATTTTGACATTTAAATTCTTTCATAAAGCCATAGAAATAATAGTACTTTTAATTCATTTTTGTGCTATATTTTGACTTGCTCTTTTTCATGCTATTTTCGATATTCTACTTAGCGCTTTATTTTTCATGCTTCTTTTAAATCCTAACCTTAGGTAGAAACCATGATAACATTAGGTAAAAATTCCCTTCATACTTAGGCTAGTTTCTTTTTTCTTTTCAACTCCAAAACATCTAATAAATATCAAAATAAATTCCCCATAAAAAATACAAAGAAAATACTTAAAACACTAATAATCAAAGTGAAAATTCTTAAAAAGGGAATGGAAGCTTGAACATCCCTTGCTTTAGGGAATGTTCGAGTGCTTGGATCTCCCTTGCTTTAGGGTCCCATTCAGGCGTAAGTTCCCAACTTCTAAAAAACACAAACCATAGAGTAACTCGAGTTTCCCTTGCTTTAGGGATTTCCTCGAAACGCTCAAAATCTCTCTCTCTTCTCTCCTTTCTTAAGGGCATTGTTATCTCCGCTCCATTGCATCCTAGGCTGTCCCCTTATGCAAGAGCGCGAGCGTTAACTCCGCCCAACTAAAAAACACAAAAACAAACAAAACTATGGAGCCGAACTACGACGCTCTGATTCCTGAAAAGGATACGTAGGCATCAAGTCGCGGGGCTTGAACGAGCACATTTGTAAATATTCCTTCTTTTCCCCGTATTTCTTTTGCATTCATTCACATATAGACATAGACATAGTACACACCCTTTAGATAGAAACAAACATAGGTGGATACCATCGAGTACGATGGGCGTGAGGGGTGCTAATACCTTCCCCTCGCGTAACCGACTCCCGTACCTTGATTCTCTGGTCGCAAGACCCTGTTCCTTCCTTTGGTAGGTTATCTGATATTCCTTTCCCTTATGGGATAAATATATTGGTGGCGACTCTGTTCATTTTTCGCGAGCGTGCGACAGCTGGCGACTCTGCTGGGGATGTTGCTAGACCTATTGCGGGTCCATTCTTAGCGAGTCGATCCTAGCCTGCGTTTGTTTATTTACTGGGTGTTTACTTGTTTTATGTCTATACCTTGTATATATGTTTGCATGCTTATTCTTTGCCTGCATATCATGTTTATTTCTGTTTGCACATCATGCATATGGATTATATTTTGTGTTCCCTGGGGTCTTCTGTTCTGTTTTGCAGGTGGGGGGTTTTGTGAGGTAAAAGGCCCACTACCCAGGCCAAGTGACACATAGGATTAGCGTGGATGCTCATGTTGACTCCCGTGGCCCTTGCTACGATCGAGTTCAACATGGGGTACCACAACTGGGCGAGGTTCTTTCATGGAACACTGTGTCTGGCACCCTTGCTGCCTCAAACACTTTGTACCCCATGGGAACTGTAGACCCTAGTGACCATTAGGGACCACTTGTCCGTGTCTAGACTTCATACCCGTGAGATTGGGGTGGGACAAGAAACCTTGGCTCCTACATACCTTTGGCTCTTCATATTTGAGATGGACCTTTATTTGGTCTATTATCATGGTGCTCGATATTCTGGTATTCAAAAAGGCGTCGAACCTTTGATCCTGTGACATTTGGCCTGTACAGAGGTTTCACATCAGTTATCCAGAGGGTTGTGCGGTGGTTACTCAGATTATATGGACCTTGATCCCATGCTTGCATTGCATAACATCATTGCTTTATCCACCTCATTTGTGGGGGATCCTAAAGTCTATTTCCAAAAAAAAGAAAAAAGAAAGAAAAACTGAAAAAAGAAAAGAAAAGAAAAGAAAAGATATCCAAAAAAGAAAGCTTTGATTCCAAAAGAAAAAAAAGGAAAGTGTAAAAAGACTTTAGGATCTCTCATAAATGAAACATGCATTCATACTATCATGCATTTCATGGTTCTCTCAGAGACTTATGGGACCCTTTCTATTCAGATTTCAAGATCAACAACGGATTTGACTTCTCACTGCCACAAGCTCCGAGATCAACTATGGAATAACTCCGTGAGGTTTTTGACTGAGATGAGACCAGAAATGGGGATTAACATGAATCAATGTATGGAGTCTCTTCAAGTTTTTATCTTAGACACAAAGAGTTGAGACAAATTCCTCAGAGGCCAAATGCAAATGTTAATCTCACCTCAAGAGAAGGTCTTATGAATCAGAATGTTTGAAATAATGTTGAGATTCATATTCTTGGTAAGGAGAATTCACATCATTGAAGTCTTCAAGTTTCCGAGTATTGAAATTGACAAAAGGTTTCACCTCTTGGAGAAAAGTTTGGAAGCCATAAAAGGTCTTGACTCCGTTGAGATAAACATTGTATGTTTGTGCCTAGTGCCTGATATCAAGAGATGCAAAGATCATCCACTCTCACTCCTAATGATGGATATTGAAGCTAAATCGGTAATCATCTCCTGTACATGTGTGGAAGTTGCTTGGGGCTCCCGATCGAGGGATAAGCAAGACGTACTCTTATCTTGAGCATTGCATCATTCGCATTGCTCGAATCCCTTAAAAGCGTTACAAATTCCTAGGTGATTTCGTCAGAATCTTCTTTCAAGTGGTAATCAAAAATGTTCTACACAACGCTTCTCATTCTCGAGGTTCTGCTTCATATCTCAGTTGCCTCTTCTCAGAATGTCCTTCTTAGTGGATTTTGCTTGTTAACAGAGACAAGAAGAATATGAGAAACAAATTGATGTGATTCTATTGCCTTGTGCTCATTTGATTCCCTGTTTGTTGGAATTTCAACTGGTTAAGATTTGAGTATTGGGCTTTCTTCACCACAAATAGATCTCATGAGTTTGATGACCACGCAAGGTTCCTCCATGTGTGATGGCAAATACTTCTTCAATGAATATGCTTGGGGCTCCCGCACGAGGGATAAGCAAGACGTACTCTTATCTTGAGCATTGCATCACTTGCATTGCTCGAATCCCTAAAGCAAGGCAAAAGTTTACGACTCATGGGTGACTTTGTTGGAGTTCTCTTTTGGAGTAATCTGAAGTATTTGGAAAGAACTGCAAAAAGTATTCAAGATCAATAAGTCCAGACGGAGTCAAGTCTCCTCAACAATGACATTCATTTAGTTTCGTTATTGCATTCTAATTTGTAACATTTCATTGTTTGATTAAGCATTGTTAGCATGTAAAAACTTGTTAATTTCTGAATGAAAATAAAATACATTGTTTATGTTTGTCTTGAAGAAACCCATTCGTTTTCACTCATAAAATGTTTTTGGCATTACGATACCAACTTTACTAATCGCTTGCTTAGGCAAAGAGCGGAGGGAGAATGATGAAAGATAAAAATGCAAAATCTCTAATCATGTGTTTTTGAATAAAAAACCCTACTGAGGATGTACAGGCATTATTTCAAATCCCCAAACACCGGAGATATAAGGGAGATAGACCCTCGTTAACCCCTTTGAGCCTTGAAGTAGGAGTTTCTTTTCTAATCATAAAAACCCTCATTTTGACCTTGGGGAAGGGTAGTGTTCATTTAACTTGATCGAGCTTTCAAAACTCACCAAAAGGGTGTGCATCTAAGGATACAACAATGGTTATCCTTCAAAAGGTTGAGGAATGTCAAAACTGCAAAGATTATCCTTATTCCATCAAGAGATCAAGAGATGACGATACCACAATGGTAATCCTTCATCAAATCAAATGAGCAAGGCAGTCGCAATCACCTCCAACAAATCAAAGATAATGCGAGGTCACACGACTTGTTCAAAAAAAAAGGGCAAATAATGAAAATAAAAAAAATAAAATATGAAAAGAAAATGGCAAAAGAAAAAAGATGACGAAATTGCCAAGCAAGAACAAAGTCGTGTGATCATGAATCAGAAGAATAAAAGATGAGCGACCGCCATGTCCAAAGAACCTCATTGATTCCTCAACCATTTCAAAACTCCTTGAGGGATGAACACTCGTGTCGAGTTAACTGAACATAGGAATGGAGAACATCACGAAGGGGGTGGGTACAAATAATTTTGAGCCTAAAAATCCTTTGTTTTCTAAAAACCGTGAACCCGGCCAAATTACAACCCTTAAAAGTCCTAATTGAAGTAGGGTTTATTTTGAAAGCACGCTCCTATGAGATAGCGTTTAACTGACTCTCAATGAAGCGTAACACGTATCTATGTTGGTATCGTATGCTCGATTTATCTTTCATTCACAAGAGGTCGCAACCTCATTTCATAAACAAGTTTTACAACTTCAAGACTAACATAGGCTTTGCATTAGAATCATCATTCTTAGAATTAACATTCTTTTGCATACAAAACATGTGCTTAACGTCAAGGAAGTTACCATGATGAGAATCAGTGAGTAACTTGATCATGTCAAAGTACAAGAGACTTGAGAACTCCGAGGAAGAAAAGCTAATTATCTCAAATGTCGACCATCAAAGGGCAAGTTATCCAAAGAACTCCGTTGGGCATGAACAGTTAATGCTCTCCTTGATTACTTCGAGGGGAAGAGTTTGAAGATTCCGTTGAGCGTGGTAAAGTTGTTTCCATGTTTGTTTGACTTCAAAACAAAGGAAGCTTGAGGATTCTAGTAAGATGTACCTAATCAGGGGCAATTGAATCGAGGTTTCACCTCTCAAATTCAGCATATCTGGGGCAATCATGTCGATAAATCTCCTCAAGCTTTGATCAATCTGGGGCAATCATGTCGAGGAATCTCTCTTGAGCTCGACCAATCTGGGGAAGTTACGTCGAGATTCGACGAATCTCTCCAAGGATCCTTTAGGGCACATTCCTTCATGGGTCAAGAAACTTGGGGCACAATTCTGAGTTTTTTGTCGCTCCATGAGCATAGGAGTTTATTTCTCCTAGGAGTTGCTCTACTTCCCCCACCCGGGCTTCTTATCTAGATCTCTCATCCCCAACATGGTGAATCGAGGGAATCTCCTCAAGCTGAAAACCCTCCAAGCAGTGGCACATGGTGAGAAGTCAGAATTTTTTCTTCAAGTCAAAGAAAGTGCATCTTACAAATCAAAGCCCAATATCTATTAGCACTTCCACATGGTCCTTAACACTAAGGGGATTCTCCCTGGTGTTTACCTCACCAATGCCTTCATTTGGCATCCTGCATATAGTGTTCACTGCATATAACATTGCATCCTCAAAAGCGTAGCATATCCGCCAAAGCGGATCATTACGCCTTAGAAAAATTCAAACATGCATACAAAGCATAAGCCAGATAACACAAATCATCACTCAATCAAGACGACGATACTCCCCCACATAAAAAGTTGTCCTTACAAACTCCGATTGATATCTGCTACTACATTACAAATCTCCTTATGCCACGGTGCCGATACCTGGTATCCTTAATCCCCAAAAGAAGTCTCATTTTCTCTCTCCAACATGGATCGGATGCAATGTCTTTCTTCGTCAGAATCGTTGTCTCCGAGGTTATTTCCCGTATGCTGCGTGCAGATTAGAGTGCGAATGAGGGTGGGCATTCAACCCATCTCATTTTTCAATCGTTTGAATGACCATACTTGGTGTGTGGCAATTCGAACGATCGCCGCTCTTGAAGAGTTACACCCCGCCTTTGGCCTGAGGGATCAATGTAATTCTTATGCTTCGCAAGCATCCACATCTCCGTAATCTCCAATGGTTACTATCACCTTCTTGTCGAGTCTAAGCGTTATTAGTCTCGCCGTGGTTATTTCCCGTGTGCTGCATGCAATTAGAGTGCGAATGAGGGTGGGCATTCAACCCATCTCATTTTTCAAGCGTTTGAATAAACCATACTTGGTGTGTGGCAATTCGAACGATTGCCACTCTTGAAGAGTTACACCCCGCCTTTGGCCTGAGGGATTAATGTAATTCTTATGCTTCGCAAGCATCAACATCTTCGTGATTACGTCTTTTGATCGAGTCTAGTCGTCACTAGTCTCCGTGGTCCCTTCCCCCGTACGGGAAAACTTTTCAAGACCAACCACCGTGTTGTCAAAGCCCAGTTCCTAACCTGGCAAACCCTTTCAAAGCCCAGTTCCTAACCTGGCAAACCCTTTCAAAGCCCAGTTCCTAACCTGGCAAACCTTTTTCAAAGCCCAATTTTCAACTTGGCAAACCATTTCAAAACCGAACCACGATGTTGAGTCTTAGATCGTACGAGGTCTATTCTGTCCTGAGGATCGTACGAGGTCTTCTCCTGATGTTGAGTCATAGATCGCACGAGGTCTATTTCCTTTCTGTCTTGAAGATCGTACGAGGTCTTCTCCTGATGTTGAGTCTCAGATCGTACGAGGTCTATTCTGTCCTGAGGATCGTACGAGGTCTTCTCCTGATGTTGAGTCTTAGATCGTACGAGGTCTATTCTGTCCTGAGGATCGTACGAGGTCTTCTCCTGATGTTGAGTCGTAGATCGCACGAGATCTATTCCCTGTCTGTTTTGAAGATCGTACGAGGTCTTCTCCTGATGTTGAGTCGTAGATCGCACGAGATCTATTCCCTGTCTGTTTTGAAGATCGTACGAGGTCTTCTCCTGATGTTGAGTCGTAGATCGCACGAGGTCTATTTCCTTTCTGTCTTGAAGATCGTACGAGGTCTTCTCCCGATGTTGAGTCATAGGTCGCACGAGACCTTTTCCTTTCAGTTTTGAGGATCGCACGAGGTCTTCTCCCGATGTTGAGTCATAGGTTGCACGAGATCTTTTCCTTTCAGTTTTGAAGATCGTACGAGGTTTTCTCCCGATGTTGAGTCGTAGGTCGCACGAGATCTTTTCCTTTCAGTTTTGAAGATCGTACGAGGTCTTCTCCCGATGTCGAGTCTTAGGTCGCACGAGATCTTTTCCTTTCAGTTTTGAAGATCGTACGAGGTTTTCTCCCGATGTTGAGTCATAGGTCGCACGAGATCTTTTCCTTTCAGTTTTGAAGATCGTACGAGGTCTTCTCCCGATGTCGAGTCTTAGGTCGCACGAGATCCTTTTCTGTTTTTGTCCTGAAGGTCGCACGAGATCTTTTCTTTCCTCTTTTGTTGTCGAGTCGATGTTGAGTCGTGGATCGCACGAGATCTATTTCCTTTCAGTCATTGTTTCATGAAACACTTCCGTTGGGAACCTTGTATTGGCACCTTGGGCTATGTTACAAGCTATCACCCTTCTTCCAATTACTCACTGTAAATATTTCCACAAGAAAAAACAATTCTCTTTCCCCAGCAGATATCAAAATAAAGATAACACTTACACCATCTTCTTTTCAGGACAAATTTCTGGTACTTTGATATTTAATCTTCTTCTACCTCGAATGTTCGAAAGGCTAGCGCCAATCTCTCCTTCAGGTAGAAGACGATTAAATGGGGGCAGCTGTCATACCCCAAATTTGTCCTACCCTTTAATTTCTAACTGGCATAAACTTTGCATTCATGTACATACTCTCCATTAGGTCATCTAACACATCATGCATCATTAATAAATAAATTTGGCATGGGATCAAGGATCTTGGAAATTATGGCTTCTATTCATTCAAGTTTGATTCCTTTGGTTCTTTCTTTGAGTATTGGACTGTGATATCAAGGTTTGGATTCATGGTTATTATGGACTTCGTTGTCATTAGGTTACATGGCTTGTATCATGGAGAAGGTGAAAAAAGGGTAAAGATATCAAAGTTAAAGGCTTGCTTAGTAAGTTGTTGTGCTTCCAAATGAAAGTTAGTTTGAACTTTAAATTCAAGTATTAAACTAAAGTTTCACTAAAGAAGCAATTAGAGAAGAAAAGCTTTGAGTCCCACGGAGATAATATCGAAAATCAAAAGAAAGTCACTTGGAATGCTTCACTTTTCATTAAATTCAAGTTCCTTCACAAAGGAAACTACAAGCTTTATCTCATTATCATTTCAAAATCAAGAGAAGAGACTTTGCCAATTCAAAGACTTGTTGGACTTGTACATGGTTGGGCTATGATACTTGATATTGAATTAGAGGTTCAGTAAGGTGGACTTGAAGATTGATACAAGGAGAGTTTATTCGAGATCATTTTTCAAAGCATGGTGTTCACACAGGGTCCATGTGGATCCGTCCAAATTCAACTCTATAAGTTTCAGCAAATTTTCATCAAACCTCATTCATGTTCATTCAGAAATTAGAACCTTTATTCACCTTACAAACCATACCAACACCTTATTGTTTTTACACTTTTGAAACCAAAAAAGGAAAACAAAAACAGTGTCTTAAGCTTCATGCTTTCTGCACTTTCAAAGTCTTCGGAACCAATCTTCATCCTTATCTTCACGTCTCCAAATTCGTTAGCTAAACTTCTCACCCGACTAGCTGCGATACAACCTGCATAACCTACATTCAAGCCTACAACCAATACAAAAAATGACCAAATCAGCCCCTGCAGAGAAAAGTAACCCCGTACCATCACAAAATAACCTATAGCATCAGTTCACAGTATATTCCATACCTCCATTCAAGTCCACCATCGAGATCGGTTCATATATACGCAAGGCATACTATACATTCAATCATCATCCTGGGTCTGTATTCGTATAGCTATCCATAAGATCCCAACTGTCAAAAACCAAGTAATGAATTCAGCAGCCTATGGTACTAAATCAGCCCTGCATACATAAAACCGAAATCAAAACAGTGCAAAATTCATTCAACAATATCAGCCAACACAACTCAGTCCAAGTTCCAGTACAAAATTCAGAATATTCGCGCTACGTACATTCAAACCAGACTCGCATCAAAACAGAAAAATAGAGACAAGAATGCATCAGTCACAGTTCAAGTCAAACCAAAACAGTCTCATTTCATATCATTTTCAAACCAATTGACTTCTAACATCAAACAGTTTATACATCTAACCGTACCATAGCATTCGAAATTAACCCTCAACAGTCTTTTAGTGAAATTCCTAATTACTAACAAGTTGTAACTAACCATAGGGATGTTCAGCTTTTAGTTTAAAACATTGAATTCTACTAACAGTTCCACTTACTAACTATTAACAGAAAAAAATAGAAGTTTTGATAACCAAAGAACTCAACCAATTCAATCTCAGCCCTCCATTCTCATAACTAACTTTCAAACCTACAAATAACTAACTGTCCAAACATCCAACCATCTAACAGGCTTAACCTCCCTAACCATCTCATAACTTTCATTCAAATTCTCTAACCATTCCTATAACTACCCATCCTAACTGTCACTAACAATCATATAAACGGTTATAACAGAAAAAAGTTTGTTACAACTAACTACCAACCTATAACAAACTCAAAACAGAATCAACTAACAATAACCGCATCGCCAGCTCAGCTTCAATCACCGCCCTTCAATTCATAACCAACCTCATTCAATCCAATGGCTCACATTCTCCCTCTGCCACCTATATAGTCTCTCTTCCCTCCATAATTCAAACACACGCTCATTCACCACTTCATCACCATTCACCATTTCTGAACTTCCACACACACCACAATCATCACTTCACATTCATTCTTTCTTCATCTTTCTTCTCCCTCACAATTCTCTGCAACTTCTCTTTCATCTCCCTCACCCTTACCAAACGCTCCGTTCACCATTGAAGGAGCTTCAACCTCTGAAGCTCCGTTCAATCGAGCTTAGCCTTCATCCATCCACACTCTCTCAGCATAAGTCTCTGCTCAACTATACTCAACAAGAACAACCGCGTGCGGCGGCGAAGAAAACCGAAAAATCAAAAGAAAAAGAAGAAGAAGAAGGATGTAAAAGAAGAGGAATACACAGCGTAACAAACGAAAAGAGAAAGGAGAAGACTTGTTTACCTGAGTTTCATGGTGGTCGGGAATCTCCGACACCGTACCGGAGACTCAGGACGCCACACAGGTACGTTTGATACATCTTTGACTCATCTCTATTCGTTTTTGTCTGATTAGAGGTCTTCTTGCTCCAATTGTTAGAATTTTGGCTTGAATATCAAAATCTTTGGCCTAGGGTTCACTCTCCCCCTTTCCCGGCTCAGACGCATGAGACCGCTTCTTGAGAAATTGATCACGGATTTGGACTCGGAGCGGTGTTTTAGTTCAGATTCATGTTAAGTTGTGGTGAATACGGACGAATTGGTGGCGGCGAGGGCGGTGTTTGTCCGCCGGAAATCGCGCCGTCGTCCATTAGAAAGAGAGAAAGACGAGAGTCTGAGTGGAATGGGGAACGTCACTACACTTACCCTAATTCCCCTAAAACGCACCGTATTGTTGTTTTTTTTCTTTCTTCTTTTTAATTCATTTTTGTTTAATTGACATAAAAACGTGAAAACCAAAGTCTGAAAACAAACCAACGCTGGGCCACTAATTGCTAACCACCACCCCCTTTGGCCCATGACACCATTTTACTGAAAACTATTACAATAATAATTCTGCTGGGCCATTATTCGCTGGGCCTACGCCTGTTTACTAAATGTACCATCATTTTCAGTTTCACACCCCTTGGGCCCATGGTTAATTGGTGGTTCTCAAATTTTTAACATAGTTTTTTTCTTATTTCTTCTTAACGATAAAAACAATAAAATCAATAAAACTTGTTAGACTTTTAGATCATTTTTTAGGAACTAATCTTGGTCCCTTTAATTGGTATTTTTCATATTAATAATCACCATAAAAAATAAGTAGATTTTTAGGTAATTTTGACATTTAAATTCTTTCATAAAGCCATAGAAATAATAGTACTTTTAATTCATTTTTGTGCTATATTTTGACTTGCTCTTTTTCATGCTATTTTCGATATTCTACTTAGCGCTTTATTTTTCATGCTTCTTTTAAATCCTAACCTTAGGTAGAAACCATGATAACATTAGGTAAAAATTCCCTTCATACTTAGGCTAGTTTCTTTTTTCTTTTCAACTCCAAAACATCTAATAAATATCAAAATAAATTCCCCATAAAAATACAAAGAAAATACTTAAAACACTAATAATCAAAGTGAAAATTCTTAAAAAGGGAATGGAAGCTTGAACATCCCTTGCTTTAGGGAATGTTCGAGTGCTTGGATCTCCCTTGCTTTAGGGTCCCATTCAGGCGTAAGTTCCCAACTTCTAAAAAACACAAACCATAGAGTAACTCGAGTTTCCCTTGCTTTAGGGATTTCCTCGAAACGCTCAAAATCTCTCTCTCTTCTCTCCTTTCTTAAGGGCATTGTTATCTCCGCTCCATTGCATCCTAGGCTGTCCCCTTATGCAAGAGCGCGAGCGTTAACTCCGCCCAACTAAAAAACACAAAAACAAACAAAACTATGGAGCCGAACTACGACGCTCTGATTCCTGAAAAGGATACGTAGGCATCAAGTCGCGGGGCTTGAACGAGCACATTTGTAAATATTCCTTCTTTTCCCCGTATTTCTTTTGCATTCATTCACATATAGACATAGACATAGTACACACCCTTTAGATAGAAACAAACATAGGTGGATACCATCGAGTACGATGGGCGTGAGGGGTGCTAATACCTTCCCCTCGCGTAACCGACTTCCGTACCTTGATTCTCTGGTCGCAAGACCCTGTTCCTTCCTTTGGTAGGTTATCTGATATTCCTTTCCCTTATGGGATAAATATATTGGTGGCGACTCTGTTCATTTTTCGCGAGCGTGCGACAACATTCAGTGGAACAAGACGAATTTAATGGTCCTATCGCGCCTGATTTCTATGCTTGTTTACACCTATTCGCTATTTTGCAGGGATGAGTTTAATCTATTACAGCGCTTCTAGCCAGAAAGCACTGTTAAAAGTGGTGTCTCGAGGTTGAAGATGATGCGTGTCCTCACCTCATTGGCCAGCCAGCGCGCGCGTTCTTTTAAATTTTCCTCTAATCAAGTGTTTTGCAGGTATACTGATTGCCATGCGCCTCAAAATCTGAGCCTTCTGATCCACTTTCCATCCAGTCCAACGCGCCAGATCATGCATGAACATCATACTCCCTCATAATCAACCACATCTGATTAGTATCCTTTTATTTTTTATTTCTATTTTAATTTCTTTGCAAAATTAATTAAAAATAGTTAAAAAAAATCCAAAAAATACACAAAAAATATTTTTAAGCTTCTAAAATAATATATTATTTTCTGAAATAAAAATATTTTATTTTTCTTCATAATTCCAATATTTTGCATAATTAATTAGTATATATTTATATATTTGCTTTTTAATTATTTTCAACCAATAAAAAAAAAATCATAAAAAAAATTGTTCTTTATATTAAATATTGTTTATATATTATAAACTAATTTTGTACATATTTAGGATAATTTTCTCTTTAAGTTTTAATTATTTGTATAATTATTGGCATAATTATGTCTTAATTAACTTAATAAACTTCAAATCAATTTCAAAAATTCCAAAAAAAATTAGTTTTGTTTTAAAATTAATTGACAAATATTTTGTACATATTTTAAACTTAATTTCTAGGTTTAAATCTATTTTCATTTTTTTTCTTCATTTTAATTTAATTAATCATGCATTAATTATAATTAAAATCAATCATAAAAAATCCAAAAATATGTCTTTTATTTTTCTTGCAATTTAAATTCCTAGATAAATGTATAGGATGTCAAATTCATGTAAATAGGCTAGTTTACATTTCCTGCACAATCGATGTAATAGCGTAGATTTACTTTCCGCACTTTACATTTCCGCATTTTAATTTCCAGCAAATATAAACTGTGTGTATGTCAAAGATAAAATTGAACCGTTAGATCATTAACTTCAAAGATAAAATATCTGAATCCAATCACAATCACACTTGCACCTTTTAAGGTAATCCCTTCTCATTCTTTTCAAAATCAAAGTCAAAATTCTACTGTTTCGAGTACAAAATCGAACCTTTTGTTTGTATCCGGTGAAAGGATAGATTTTTAAAGGAAATAGGATAAAGAACTTACAACTCAGGGTAGACCTCCTAGTTTGCTTGCTCAAATCAAAACAAACAAAATTCTCATACACTGTTGTTTTTCAAAACAAAACTTTCCAAAAAGACAATATTTTGTATACATCCAAACACGGATCATTACAAAGTTAACGTTCTTTTCAAAACATCTTTCGAAAGATAAACAAACATTTTGTATACATCCACACAAGGATCATTACAAATTCAATTTACAAAGGTATTTGAAACCACATATGAGCATTCTAAAGCAATTGAAAAGTGATCGAAAAACAAGTGAGCTAAGCAAACTTAAGAGCCCATGGATAACCATGGATACAAAGGGTGCTAACACCTTCCCTTTGTATAACCTACCCCCTTACCCAGAATTTCTTAAAGGTCTTTTTTCTGTTTCTTTTATAAACCTTTCCTTAATTGGATAAAATAAAAGGTCGGTGGCGACTCTGTGAATTTTCAAAAAATGCGAAAGCATAAGCGATAAAAAAGAGTCAGTTCACGTATCTCTCCCGCTCAGAGGTATGGCCCGAAAAACGGAGGTCCACAGAACTGGCGACTCTGCTGGGGAGTCACTTTCAAAAAAACAAAATGTTTTCTAAAGGGGTTACCTTAAGAGAATAAATTACTTCGATGTTTTCAATTGTTTGACTTGATTGCTCTATTTTTCAAAGGTTTGTTTGGGTATTTTGCTTGTGTGAAAGATTCTAACCCGAATCTCGAGATACCTTAAGTATATGACAATAGACCAAGGAAACTGTACGGCATGTACCGATATGGTTGATCTGGTAGTCATCGGTAGTGCGATACTTTGGTTTATACTGATGTCCCTTGAAAACGATCAAGGAGTATATTAGGCTTCCGAAATGTCATTAAACACTAATTTGTCTTAGAACCTTTTTAGTTGAACTTGACTTATGGCCTATTAAGTGGCTAGCTTTGAAATTGATCGAAGTTAGTTATCCTCGAGGAATATTTTGATCGGCCGCTCGAGCGCCGTATTGAGATGTTACTTCCAAGGATCATAGAACCCGAATACTATTCTAGGACAGGTTTTAACCAACTCAACTTCAGTGGGGAGGGTATCACCTATCAGCTCCATGCAAGCCTTTAAACCTAAGGCTATTGTTTGATTTGTTTTTGTGTGCCACATGTTTGCATCATAAGCATATCATTTTCTCACAAAACGCTTCAAGGATCAAAGAGTTTACCTTTGTTTTTGCAGGTAATGGCTCCCGCCACCCGAGATTACATCCGAATCAACATCTCAACGGTACCATCTGAACTAAAAGACTTAGTATCAGAATTCCCCAGGAATGTTCAATTCACCGAAAGGCATGGTCACCTACTCCACTTGGTTACCTCAAAATTTGAAGAAGACATGATACGGGTCCTGTTCCAGTTCTTTGACCCTGAACATCATTGAATTACCTTTCCTGATTACCAGTTGGTACCCACTTTGGAAGAATTCTCTGAACTAATTGGATTGCCTGTTCGAAATCAATTACCTTTCACTGGTTTAGAAAGGATTCCAAAACCTGAAGTCATTGCTGCTGCTTTACATCTGCGAAAATCAGAAATCGAGTCCAATTGGGAAACAAAGAGTGGAGTTAAGGGTTTGCTTGCCAAGTTCTTATTGGAAAAGGCTCGACTACTGCTAGAAAACAAAAGTTATCCAGCTTTTGAGGAGGTTATGGCCCTTTTGATCTATGGGTTGGTTTTATTCCCAAATCCCGACCAGTTCATAAGTGTACACATCATCAACCTTTTCCTAATCCGTAACCCGGTACCTACCTTGCTGGGAGACATTCTACATTCTCTACACACTCGTACCATGAAGAAACGAGGAACTCTCATGTGCTGTATACCACTACTGGCTAGGTGGTTTACATTTCATCTTCCCCGATCAGTGTTGAGAAATGAACAAAGAATGCAATGGTCTCGCAGGATTATGTCTTTGTCTCATTCAGATATCCGGTGGAACAACTTCTTTCAAAGAGATATTACTATCATTGATCATTGTGGAGAGTACCCTAATGTGCCACTCCTTGGCATCAAAGGAGGCATCACTTACAATCCCTCTTTAGCTCTACGCCAATTCGGATATGCAAGGAGCAACGGTCCTCATGACATGATTATCCGTGGCATTGTGTTTGATTACGAGAATGATTCTCATAGACACCGACGAAGGTTCATACATGCATGGGACAGTGTCTATAGAATAGAAAGCAAAACTTTGGGGCAATGGAATTCTATCCCTATGGAACCTTACCTCAGATGGGTCCGCACTCATGCTCAGAAACTCATTATGCCATATCCCGCCATTCTACCTGTGACTATTGAGCCAGAGGTCGAAGGAGACGAACCCCAAGTTATTCTACACCCGGATATACCAACTGGCCTAGAAGAGTTGTAAAAATCTTGGGTTCAACTAAAAGAGGAAAGAGACACCTTCAAAGCACACTGTCAAGACTATGAGAGAAGGATATTGGAGCTCACCGGACAGCTTCAAGAAGAACAGCAGATCAACACATTCCTGGGGGCAAAGAGAAAGCGTCCATGGGAGACCTGAGGGATCATTCATTTCCTTTATTTCTGTTTTGTAAGCCCAAATGAGGCAAAGAAAAAAAAAAGCAAAAAAAAAAGAAATAAATTGTTTAACTAATGTTTGTTTCTTCTTTGTTTTAACAAATCTAAACTCTAAGATCCTTGAAAACATTGCACACACATTTCATTCATATACATTGCACACACATTTCATTCATATACATTGCACACACATTGCATTCATATACATTGCATTCATTACATTGCATATACATTGCATCCATTCATACACATTGCATAACAGGTTCACATGACGGATTTCTCATCTTCTCGCTGTTTATTTCAGTCAGAAGAGATGGAATCTGAAATGAGCATCAAGAATCTCGAAGAACAGAATGCCCAAGTTCAAGTGGCAATTCTGGAACTGGCAAAGGGGCAACAAGAACTGAAAGCCCTGATAATCAAGAAGAAAAAGAAGCCCAAAGGATCTGTAGGCTTGAGTCACCTGAAAAGGAAGATCAAAATCCCAGTCAAAAAGTTCAAAAAGCCACCGATCCCTGAAACAGTCGGTGATGGTGAACAAGAAGACAATCAAAGCAACCAGGGTTCTGCTAAACCCTCTCTCTCTCTCTTCAAATGAAGAAGATGATCATTCTGGGGACGAACCGGATGATGACAAATACCAACAGCTGGAAGACCGTATGAAAGCTATGGAGATACAAAAAGTACCTGGTTTAGATTTCAATGATCTGGGGCTCATCTCGGATGTTGTTATCCCTCCGAAATTCAAAGTTCCTGTCTTTGCAAAGTATGATGGAGTTTCTTGCCCGAAACTACATCTGAGATCCTATGTGAGGAAGATACAACCTCATACAACAGATAACAAATTGTGGATTCACTTCTTCCAAGAAAGTCTGTCGGGTACACAACTCGAGTGGTACTACCAGCTGGAAAATACCAAGGTTCATACTTGGGAAGAATTAGCTGCTGCTTTTTACAAACAGTACCAATACAATGCTGATCTTGCGCCAACCCGTACTCAACTAAGGGGCATGTCTATGGGACCAAAAGAAAGTTTCAAAGGATATGCACAAAAGTGGAGAGATATGGCTGGAAGGGTTCAACCACCCTTATCTGATCGCGAACTAGTCGACATGTTCATGGGCACTTTAACTGGCCCTTTCTATAGCCATTTGCTGGGAAGCTCATCATCAGGTTTCACTGACCTGATACTGACCGGAGAACGTGTCGAAAGTGGCAGTCAAAATGGAAAAATTCAAATAGGTTCCTCCTCTGGCACTACAAAAAGGCCCATCAGCGGGAGAAATGAGGTCAATGCAACACAAATTCAGAAAAGTCGCAAAAGTGAGCAGCATCAATCTGTAGGGGCAGTTCTGATCTCCGCATCTGCACCTCAAAAAGATCAACAGCCAAAATATACGCATCGACCAGATGCACCAAGAAGAAATTTCACCAGAATCAACATGCCAATCTCTCAGGCATTGCAGCACTTGCTAAAAGCAGATCTGATCACATTAAAAGGTCCTCCAAAGAATGTCAACACTTCCTCTCCGAATTATCGCCCTGATGCGACATGTGCCTATCACTCAAACTGTCCAGGACATGACGCAGATCACTGCTGGGCCTTGAAAAATAAAATACAAGATATGATAGATGCTGGGGAAATTGAGTTCGATCCTCCAGAAACTCCAAATGTCATCACTGCACCTATGCCAAAGCATGACAAAACTGTTAACGCTATCCTGGACACTGTTTACATCTATGATGTGAACGAATTATCAACTCCACTCTGCGAAGTCAAAGGAAAGCTAATCCAAGCCGGTTACTTTCCAGGGTGTGACCCCGACTGCTTTTATTGCTTATACCTGCCCAATGGTTGTGAAAATCTAAGAATGGGAATTCAAAAGTGGATGGATCGCCGTATCATTATGTTTGAGAGGCTCCCTTCTATGGACGTGCTGTGCGAAGTCTTTGCAAACGGGATGAGAATAGAGGATGCCTCAGTGATATCCATCTTACCATTCAAAATCTCTGCCAAGGCTCCATTCAAAATTTCTGCTACACTCAAAGTGGCATCAGTAGTCATTGCTAGTCCAACTCCATTTCCATACTCCTCAGACAAAGCTGTCCCATGGGGATACGACACTAATGTTTATGTTCATGGAGTTAAGCAGGGTACCTCGACTAAAGAGGCCGCAAAGTTAACTACTCCAATTGTGGGTAATATTGTGGGTACCAGCAAGATCACGAGAAGTGGAAGAATCTTTTCACCAGAAATTTCTCCAAATGTTGCTGCTGGTCCAGTCCGAGTCCCAGTTCCTAATCAAGATGACAGCGCTCGAGGCAAAGAGCCACAAGTTGAACAAGTTCAAACACTGGTGGAGATCACTGCTGAGGATCCATCAAAGCAAGAAATGGAGGAAATAGTGAAAATCATCTGCAAAAGTGATTACAATATTGTTGAGCAACTGGGGCACACCGCTTCAAAAATCTTAATGCTATCTCCGCTAAAATATTCAGAAGCTCATGCCGAAGCTCTGATGAAGTTCCTTAAAGCTGCGCATGTGCCTCAAGAGATCTCAGTCGACCAATTTGAGAATTGTGTTGCCAATCTAACCGTGAACAATGGTCTCGGTTTCTCTGATGTGGATCTAACCCCTGCTGGAAAAAATCACAACAAAGCCCTACATATCTCCATTGAATGTAATGGCACCACTTTATCTCATGTGCTAGTAGATAACGGTTCTTCTTTGAACGTGTTACCGAAAACAGTACTAGAAAAGCTTGACTTCGAAGGAATTGTGTTACAACCAAGTGATGTTGTGGTAAGAGCCTTTGACGGGTCAACAAGAACGGTATACGGAAAAGTGAATCTCCCAATCAGGGTGGGTTCTCAAATCTTCGATTCTATCTTTTACGTAATGGAAATTCACCCAGCCTACTTCCGTTTACTTGGACGCCCTTGGATACATGGGGCAAACGCTGTAACTTCTACCCTGCATCAGAAGTTAAAATATCCAGTAAAAGGAAAGATTGTCACAGTTTATGGCGAAGAGGAATATGTGGTTAGTCACCTAAGCAATTCCAAATATGTTGAGTTGGAGGACGAATTCATCGAAACTCCATGCCAATCATTTGAGGTGGTCTCCCCAGATGTCTCTACCACCAAGCATATTCCTGCTACTCCAACTACAACTATGGCTTCTCTCAAAGATGCCAAAGCCATGATTGAACAGGGTGATTGCACAGTATGGGGACAGCTTCCCGATATACCCTACAAGTCTGACAAGCTAGGCCTGGGCTATGATAGTTGTAATACGGTGAACTGACTTTTTATCGATCGAAATGTCGCGGTTAAGCATGAGTCGCCACCGACTTTTATTTTATCCAAACAAATTCAGAAAGGCTAAAAGAAACAGAAAAAAACCTTTTAAAGAAATCTAAGTTCGGGGGGTAATTTATGCAAAGGGAAGGTGTAAGGCACCCTTTGCATCCATGGTTTTCCATGGGCTCTTAACTGCTTTGCTTGCTCGTTTTCAGAAAATGTAGATGAAAGAGGAAAAATGGACTTTAGCTCGTAAATGAGCGTAGCCAGTTTTTGAAGAATTTTGAGAAAGAATATAGAAAATAGAGCATGGCAAGGCAATTAGGGGCAATTACCTTAAACTCAGATGATAGGTCTCTTTTTAGCCTTTCAGAATGAAAGGGTCAATCCTTGCCATAAGAGGGCAGGAAGCCTTTCGTTTGGAGGTAGAAGGGTCATCGAAATATCCTTCGCCATGAGACTGACCCATGCCATAGAGAGGCAGGTAGTCTAAGGGGAAGGACCAGAATAGCCTTTTTCGTAGGCAACCAGAGGATACCTCAGCTTTTTCCGTAGGCAACTTCCGAGGGTCGAGGTCATGTTAGTGTATCGAAGGCAGCATCATTAGGGACCATGACCTTTAATCGAGGCAACATGGCTGAGGTATCCTCGTATTCGAGGGACTGGCTATTCTGCAAAAATACAAGGCAACAAGGCGACCGGAACAGGCAACAGGCAACAAGGCAACAGAGAGGTTACCCAAAAGTGTGCGTGTGTGCACCAATCATGTGATTATATTCAAATATATTATCTTGTAAATTTAGTGATTCTATGTTCAGTTCAAAGGTTGCACTCCCTAGGATTACTAACCACGCATTTAAATAATATAATCAAAACAGATATGGGGGAGGGAAATTGTAACCAGCGGATCCCTTAATAGGGTTTGACATAAGTAATAATAAACAAAGAAAAAATATCAAGGTTAGGGTTTTAGGGTTACCAAACTCGTAGCTTCGGCGGTCATCAAACCCTGAAAATTGAAAAGGAAGAATAAACAGAAGAGGGTGAGTGTATGGCTAATTCAGTGAGAATTAAAGTTAACCCTAACTTAATAAAAATGTCAAAGAGAAATTAAATAAGAATAAGAACTTAACTTCGCATTTGATCTGATAGGGTTAGTAGTCGGGAGAGATCTCAGGGTTAACCCTGAAAAAGGCAAAGGCAAAAAAATGAAGGCAGGACACACCCTAATTAAAGGAAACAAAACATGCTTTTAATTTTAAAATCGAATACTTAACTTACTTCGGATTTTGAAGGCGCGTAGTCGGAAGGTACTTGAAAAGACAATCCTGAAAAGGCACAGAAGAAGAAGATTTTCAGTGTATGGCATGATCTTCGTAAACCCTCATTGGGGTAGAAGTTAACCCTAATTAATAGAATAAATAACATTAATTTAATTAATTATTGGTTTTTCAACCTAATTAATTAAATTGACAAAAATAGGTTTTCGATTAAATTATCTAACCTAAAAACTAAAATAATTGAATTAATATTTAATTAAAATATAAAAATAACATTATTAATAATTAAATCAAATTAATTATAAATAAGTATTTTTTTTGAAGAAAATAAATAATTACAGTTTTATAAAAAAAACTATTTTTGAGAATAAGTAAAAACGTACAAATTAGAAATTATAACAAAATATATATCTGAAAAAAATAGGAAATAAAAGGAGTTTATATAATTAAAAATAGAAAGAAATTAAAGAAACTACTTAGCTGGTGCGATTGGGTGTGGTGAGGTCTAGAGGTTGTATCATGGGGAAGCAGTTCCAGGGCCATAGGATGGAGTATGCGCTTGATCTGCTGGCGGATGAGTGGGGCTTATCCTAGGCGCGCGCTGGAGAGAAGTACTGGATTGGTGGGCAGATTAGTTCATAAAAATATTGCAAGAGGGCAGACTCGAACCCGCGCCCCCTTGCGTATCATGATTCTCAATTGCCATTGAGCCATTCTTGTTATGCTGTAAGTCATGCACTCAGAAAACTAAATATATAAAAATTAACTCATTAAATTTTAAACCAGAAGCCTCGCGCCCAGGTCTTCTTCTTCCTTGATTTTTCTGGAAAAAACATCAGCGCTTTCTGTCACGATTTTCAAACGTGGTTACGTCCCTGCAACATACAAACTCACTAATCGCAAGAATAAATCCCAATTAAATACATGATTCAACCGAAAATACTCTTATGAACATGATAGAGTTCTTGATTTTGGTTGATTTGGTCCCTAATTGCTCAGCCCCAAATCACGCATTCATAACCCTAGCCATGGCAAGTTTCTCAAACAATCATCAAAATCAAATTAATTATCCAGAAAGTTTATAAACATGAACCTAAACACAAATATATGATCGAATGCCATTTATATTGCATAAGGAACGTAATCGGAATAAAAAAAAAATCCAACCAATCGTGACCTGCTTGCACGTGATGCTGGAGGCGATATCACTCGGTATTGGTCCAGATCGTTTCAGTAGTTTTGTGGGAGTGTGAATGAACCTTTAGAATCCTGTGAGACTGGCCACACGTTCCAAACTGAATCTGCGTTTTCTTGATTTTTTTCTCTCGGTTCGGTGGCGCTGCCGCCAGTCCTCCTCCACCTCTGTGACTTTGTTTCTTATATATAATGCCTTGAATTAGGTTTAATAAAATTCAATCCAATCTCTATAAATCAATTTGATATTTTATTTGGTGGAAAAATATTTGATAGAGATATCATGTGAAGGATTCCATTATTGACTCAATCTCACTCTCATAAATTTCTCAATTTTTAATAGAAACATAATCCCAATTAATCTTTGATTATTTTCACCAATTATTTATTTTTAGATTGAATTTTTATAAACAAAAACCCAAAAAAATAAATAAATAATAATATAATAAAAATAATAATAAAATGTAAGTATGGGATTATGGGCTTCTAGTGCACTTATGATCATGTTTGGAGATTCAAACTTAGGCCCATGAGTGTAAAAACTCAAAATTGCTTAATGTATCCTTTGTGTGTCACCTAAAAATCATCCTCTTTGCGCCATTCATAACTTCTTCAATTTTGATCCCGTGAAGTTCAGTTGACTTTCTGAGCAATTGAGTGGTCAATCTTTTGAATTGAGACCTGAAATTTGCCATGGAGGTGATGTGGAGTATCATAGACCATATGGGATGCCTTGGAGTCATTGATTCACTGATTTTCCTTTGAATGAGCCAGACCCTGGTTTTAGAGCCTTGTATAGGAGAGTGTGTCTTGGAGCTTTGTGTATTGATTTGTATTTGTGTAAGAGAAATTGTATGGGCAAATTTTGGGGTATGACAGCTGCCCCTGTTCAATTATCTTAAACCTGAAGATGTAGAGTGGTTTGTATGCCAGTCGGTATCTGAAGGTGGAAGATGATTGAACACTAGAATACCAAGAAATTTGCCCTAGCTGAAGTAGGGACTTTTGTCGGAGATGGGCTTAAAGATGCCATCCAGGCCTTGAGAAAAATTTTATTGGAGATGCCATCACGGTGTTTGGAGTAGATGTATGATTGAGACGGACTTGATAGACTTGAGAGTCAGAATACGTCGTACGTTTGACTGTATCTGAAGGATATAATTAGGATGAGTCGTACGTTAGACTGAATCCACGGTACTGAGAAGTGATTGTTGGAGATTGGTCGTATCAGTAACGTTCGTGATGATAGAATTAGATCTTCGAATGTTGATCGTGTCAGCACCGTTCGTAGTAACTGAATTAGATCTTGGATTGTTTCTGAATTGTGTCTTGAATGAGTGTCAAAAGATGAGAGTTGTAAGAATGTTTCAGAAGTCTGGGGGTCAAGCTTCCAGAATGTGCATCTGTTTGGAATTTTCAGAATGTCCGGGGTTCGAGCTTCCGGAATGTATATCTGATAAGAATGTTTCAGAAGTCTGGGGGTCAAGCTTCCAGAATGTGCATCTGTTTGGAATTTTCAGAATGTCCGGGGTTCGAGCTTCCGGAATGTATATCTGATAAGAATGTTTCAGAAGTCTGGGGGTCAAGCTTCCAGAATGTGCATCTGTTTGGAATTTTCAGAATGTCCGGGGTTCGAGCTTCCGGAATGTATATCTGATAAGAATGTTTCAGAAGTCTGGGGGTCAAGCTTCCAGAATGTGCATCTGTTTGGAATTTTCAGAATGTCCGGGGTTCGAGCTTCCGGAATGTATATCTGATAAAATTGATTTGTTGATGATATTCGTCTGCTTGGGAACTTACCTGAAAGACAAAGTTAGTAGCATGCAATGCCATGATGCGTGTATTTATGTGACGAGTCTCTCAAAATAAATGAGAAACTTGTATGTTGTGTATGAATTTGTTATGCGGTAATGTATGCGATGTATGATGTATGACTTATGCTATTTAGAGTTTTTTGAGAAAATAAATCTCTGTATCATAGTGATTTTGATGTTTGATCTTGTCTTGGAGATGCTCAGCTGGGAATTTATGATTCTTGCTTGGGTATGATCAGTAACTTGATGTCCCCTGATTGGGAATAAAAGATATTAGTAAACCATGTTGGAGAAGAACCCAACGTTGGAGAAACCGTAATGTTGAAGATGTAAACTCTGTTGGGGAGTCATGTCTTTGTCGGGACGAAAGTATTTGAAGATGATTACTCTGTGGGGGTGTGAAAGTTGCCCCCAGTATTATAGTAACTACCATTCATGGATTTGATTAGGACATGCCACTGAATATTTGATAAAGATGTCAAACTGGATTTGCGTAGGTTTGCCCCAGTTAGTAGGAACTTTGGAAAGATTCGCCTCGCGAGGACTTGATGAGATGTGCACTATGGGCGACATGCCCCTAGTAATCATAATCTTAGGACGACGCCCCTGACTATTTTTGCTTTTGAGAGATTCTCGGAATCTTGACTTGATTGCCCCAGATTGATTGGGCAAAACGTACCATGCCCCTTGTCTGTGTAGGAGACATTGCTTTTTTTGGAGTAATCTTTGTTGGTTGGGATAACTTTAAGTCATTAGTCATACCCTGTGCAAGTTCTTTCTGTTGCTAACATTTGAAATTATGTAGCAGAATATGTTTAATAATACATTCATGAGATGCAACGCATACAATGTCTTGAGTTTTGAATAAACATTAAAACAAGGGATGTAAAAACGTGATATTTGTAAAAACATGATATTTGTGACGTTTGTAAAAATGAAATATCAACTCATCATTTTTGGTAAACCTTAAGGAGTCAGGATACCTTTTTGGTGGCAGTATGCTTTCGAGCTAACCATGCTTCAGTTAGGACTTTCAAGGGTTGTAACGTGGATTGGTTCACGGTTTGAGAAACAAAGGATAAAGGCTCAAAGTTTATTTGTACCCACCCCTCTTCGTGATGATCTTCTGTCCTAAGCTCAGTTAATTCATCTTATGCATTCAGGTTCCAAGAGACTTTTGGATTTGCACCTTTGATAATGACGATGGTTCACAAGCAAAGAGAAATTTTGAGATGGCAGTCACTTCTTCCTTTTGGTAGTCACAACATTGTGTTGTTCAGGAATTTATTGACTTCTCTTTTTTCATCTTTTTGATATCCCCAACTTTTGCCTGAACTGTCTATTTTGAACTTACAGTCAGCGGGATGCCTTGATTTTTTGCCTAAGTCATCTTTTGATTTTTGACTTAGCAGGCTTTTCTTTGTATATATGTTTTTTCATTTTTTTCTTTTTGAAAGATATTGACTGCCTTGTTTAATGATTGATGAAACCTCTTTGGCTCTTGATTGACATCTCCAACACTTCTTTGATGTGTGCGGATGAACGCTTGTGGTTGAAACCTTTGTTGAAAGGTGTACTGAATGATTTCTCTTAAAATAGAATGCAAAGCCAAATTAACTGAGAACTACCCTGCCCCAGGTTAAAAATGCGGTTTTTTCATACAAAAAGAAAACTTCTACTCCTTAGGCTCAAAAGGGGTTGACGAGGGTATATCATCCTTATATCTCCACTATTTGGGAATTGAAACAATGCCTGTACATCGTCAGCATAGTCTGTTCAAAAGCATACGGTATGAGGTTGCGGTATCGTTTTCGTCATCCTCCCTCAAAAGGCTTACAGCTTTAGCAGGAATTGAGTATCATAAAACATAAGCAAAGTAAAGACATAATTTAAATTACTCAAGACAAACATATGCAATGCACTGATGATGATTATTAAAACAGATAATGTCTATCATAAGTCGAATGTTTAAACAAGCAAAAAAAGAAATTGCAACTGAAAGTAAAACTAATGATCTTAAAGTCCATCCTTCTAGCCATCCACAGTATTAGCACTCTTGTTGTGATTAGGCATGGGAGCAGTGATCACGTTAGGAGTTGCAGGAGGATCGAACTTGATTTCCCCGGCATCGATCATGTCTTGGATCTTATTCTTCAATGTCCAGCAGTTGTCGGTGTCATGTCCAGGACTATTGGAGTGATATGCACACCTCGCGTTGGGATTATAGCGAGGGGAGGAAGTGTTGGGATTTGGATGAGGAGCTATCTGTATAAGTAACTCTGCTTTCAACAAGTGTTGCAGCACTTGAGTCAAAGACATGTTGATCTTTGTGAATTGTCTTTTGGATGCGCTTTGTTTACGTTGGTTGTTTTGTTGTTGTATCGATGCTTGATTAGAGACCAAAATTGCCCCAACAGTGTCAGATTCATTCCTCCCATTGTATGACTTTTTTATAGTACCGGAAGAAGTAGCCACCTGAATTTTTCCGCTTCGGATACCACTTTCAACACGTTCTCCAGTCAGTATAAGCTCAGTGAATCTAAATGATGAACTTCCCAGCAAATGACTATAGAAAGGGCCAGTCAGTGTATTCATGAACATATCTACCATCTCTCTGTCGGCCAAGGAAGGTTTGACTCTTCCAGCTAGATCTCTCCATTTCTGAGCATACTCCTTGAAACTTTCCTTAGGTCCCATAGACATGCTTTGTAGTTGCATGCGAGTTGGTGCGAGATCGGAATTATATTGGTATTGCTTATAGAAGGCAACAACTAAATCTTCCCAAGTATGGATGTTGGTACTTTCCAGTTGATAGTACCATTCGAGTTGAGTTCCAGATAAGCTTTCCTGAAAGAAATGGATCCAGAGCCTCTTATCAGCAGTGTGAGGATGAATCTTCCTTACATAAGACCTCAAGTGTAGTTTAGGACAAGAGACTCCGTCATACTTAGCAAAGGCGGGAGTTTTGAATTTTGGAGGAATAACGACCCCAGGCACAAGTCCAAGCTCTTCAAAATCCAGCCCTGGTACCTTCTGAATTTCCACACTTCTCAGACGCTCTTCTAACATCTTGTATTTGTCATCGGGATGTTCGCCCTCATGGTAATAGTCCTCTTCTTCTTCAGAGAGTTTGGCAGAATCGTGGTTACTTTTTGCATCGGTTTTGATACTAGCATCATCATCTTGCTCATCCTCATCACTGTCTTTAGAGGTTTCAGCATCCCTGAGTTGCAAGATTGGTCTAAGCTTTTTTACTCGAGTCTTCTTACCCTCTTTGGGAGCTTCAGCTTCTTCAACCTTTTTGAGAGGGCCTTTGAACCTTCTTCCCAGATTGAGAACACCTTTAGGTTTCTTGGTCTTCTTTTCCTTCTTAGTCAGAAGGGATTTCAGCTCATCTTGCCCCTTGGACAAATTCAGAATCAAGGCTTGGAACTCAGTGTTTTGAGCTTGGAGATCCTTAACTGATTGTTCGAGATTCATGATGCTGAAATAAACAGCGAGGAAGGATGAGAGACCTATTATAAGAAACCTGTTATGCGATGTTATGAATGTAAATGCAATGCTTTCGAGGATCTATAGGAAATTTAGTTTGCAACGTTTAGACATTGAATCAAACACAACTATGTCTAGAGAATTCTGGCTTTCGTCTTTGGACGTCCTTCTTTGAGAATCAAGCTCACCATATCGAGTGGGTCATCGCCTCTGATTCGGGATACTTCTGAATTTGAAGGTACATGGCTAGAGGAAAATAAATCCTCTTGCCCCTTGATAGGTATCGAGTCTCTGAATTGGAAGGCACGTGGCCAGAGGAAAATAAATCCTCTTGCCCCTAGATAGGAATTCAGTCCTTGATAAGAGCACCTGAAATTGTGCGCCCTAAATTCCTAAGATCCTTGAAAGGGTTAGTTGATCATGTTATGCTTATGATGTCATGATGTTATGCGAATGCAGTTCATTAGTCATAGTGTGAGATAGTAAGGACAAACAAGTCCTTTCAACAAAACCTGCAAGGAAACGAAGGTTAGTAGCAAACACAAGCAAGTCGCACAAGTCACATAAGTCACACAAGTCACAAGATTTTGCCTTAAGGTTAGGCTTGCATGTAGTCCAGAGGTGCGTACCCTCCCCCTGAAGTTTAGTTGGTTCAAACCTGTCCTATATAAAGATCGGGTTCTAGGGAGCTCATATCATTGACCTTTCTCGAAGGCGCTTATCTCAGTTCGGCAATCGAATCGCCAACCGAAAAGGTCCTGAAAGTCCAGTCCATATGAGTGTAGCTTCGAGTATCAACCAACTTCAGTCGGAACCAAAGCCAGCCCTCTCGCTACTTTCTAAAAGGCCAAAGTCAAGTTCGACTAAGGTTCTAAGGGCGAATTAGTGCTTAATGACACCACGCGGCAGCCAAGCATTTCCTCAGGTCGGATCCCAAGGAACACCAGGACAAACCAATGTGTCACACTAACGATGGCCATCAGATCAACCACATCAGTATACGCTGTGCAGTCTCATTGATCTCATGCCATTTACCTAAGGTACTCAGATCCGGGTTAGGATCCTTCACACAACAGAATACCCAAAACAGCCATGCGAAAGTAAAGCAAACAAAGCAAACAATAGAAAACATTTAAGTGATTCCTAAACTTTTAAGATAACCCCTCTTTTATCGAAATTTATCCCCAGCAGAGTCGCCAGTTCTGTAATACGGTGAACTGACTTTTTATCGATCGAAATGTCGCGGTTAAGCATGAGTCACCACCGACTTTTATTTTATCCAAACAAATTCAGAAAGGCTAAAAGAAACAGAAAAAAACCTTTTAAAGAAATCTAAGTTCGGGGGGTAATTTATGCAAAGGGAAGGTGTAAGGCACCCTTTGCATCCATGGTTTTCCATGGGCTCTTAATTGCTTTGCTTGCTCGTTTTCAGAAAATGTAGATGAAAGAGGAAAAATGGACTTTAGCTCGTAAATGAGCGTAGCCAGTTTTTGAAGAATTTTGAGAAAGAATATAGAAAATAGAGCATGGCAAGGCAATTAGGGGCAATTACCTTAAACTCAGATGATAGGTCTCTTTTTAGCCTTTCAGAATGAAAGGGTCAATCCTTGCCATAAGAGGGCAGGAAGCCTTTCGTTTGGAGGTAGAAGGGTCATCGAAATATCCTTCGCCATGAGACTGACCCATGCCATAGAGAGGCAGGTAGTCTAAGGGGAAGGACCAGAATAGCCTTTTTCGTAGGCAACCAGAGGATACCTCAGCTTTTTCCGTAGGCAACTTCCGAGGGTCGAGGTCATGTTAGTGTATCGAAGGCAGCATCATTAGGGACCATGACCTTTAATCGAGGCAACATGGCTGAGGTATCCTCGTATTCGAGGGACTGGCTATTCTGCAAAAATACAAGGCAACAAGGCGACCGGAACAGGCAACAGGCAACAAGGCAACAGAGAGGTTACCCAAAAGTGTGCGTGTGTGCACTAATCATGTGATTATATTCAAATATATTATCTTGTAAATTTAGTGATTCTATGTTCAGTTCAAAGGTTGCACTCCCTAGGATTACTAACCACGCATTTAAATAATATAATCAAAACAGATATGGGGGAGGGAAATTGTAACCAGCGGATCCCTTAATAGGGTTTGACATAAGTAATAATAAACAAAGAAAAAATATCAAGGTTAGGGTTTTAGGGTTACCAAACTCGTAGCTTCGGCGGTCATCAAACCCTGAAAATTGAAAAGGAAGAATAAACAGAAGAGGGTGAGTGTATGGCTAATTCAGTGAGAATTAAAGTTAACCCTAACTTAATAAAAATGTCAAAGAGAAATTAAATAAGAATAAGAACTTAACTTCGCATTTGATCTGATAGGGTTAGTAGTCGGGAGAGATCTCAGGGTTAACCCTGAAAAAGGCAAAGGCAAAAAAATGAAGGCAGGACACACCCTAATTAAAGGAAACAAAACATGCTTTTAATTTTAAAATCGAATACTTAACTTACTTCGGATTTTGAAGGCGCGTAGTCGGAAGGTACTTGAAAAGACAATCCTGAAAAGGCACAGAAGAAGAAGATTTTCAGTGTATGGCATGATCTTCGTAAACCCTCATTGGGGTAGAAGTTAACCCTAATTAATAGAATAAATAACATTAATTTAATTAATTATTGGTTTTTCAACCTAATTAATTAAATTGACAAAAATAGGTTTTCGATTAAATTATCTAACCTAAAAACTAAAATAATTGAATTAATATTTAATTAAAATATAAAAATAACATTATTAATAATTAAATCAAATTAATTATAAATAAGTATTTTTTTTTGAAGAAAATAAATAATTACAGTTTTATAAAAAAAACTATTTTTGAGAATAAGTAAAAACGTACAAATTAGAAATTATAACAAAATATATATCTGAAAAAAATAGGAAATAAAAGGAGTTTATATAATTAAAAATAGAAAGAAATTAAAGAAAATACTTAGCTGGTGCGATTGGGTGTGGTGAGGTCTAGAGGTTGTATCATGGGGAAGCAGTTCCAGGGCCATAGGATGGAGTATGCGCTTGATCCGCTGGCGGATGAGTGGGGCTTATCCTAGGCGCGCGCCGGAGAGAAGTACTGGATTGGTGGGCAGATTAGTTCATAAAAATATTGCAAGAGGGCAGACTCGAACCCGCGCCCCCTTGCGTATCATGATTCTCAATTGCCATTGAGCCATTCTTGTTATGCTGTAAGTCATGCACAGAAAACTAAATATATAAAAATTAACTCATTAAATTTTAAACCAGAAGCCTCGCGCCCAGGTCTTCTTCTTCCTTGATTTTTCTGGAAAAAACATCAGCGCTTTCTGTCACGATTTTCAAACGTGGTTACGTCCCTGCAACATACAAACTCACTAATCGCAAGAATAAATCCCAATTAAATACATGATTCAACCGAAAATACTCTTATGAACATGATAGAGTTCTTGATTTTGGTTGATTTGGTCCCTAATTGCTCAGCCCCAAATCACGCATTCATAACCCTAGCCATGGCAAGTTTCTCAAACAATCATCAAAATCAAATTAATTATCCAGAAAGTTTATAAACATGAACCTAAACACAAATATATGATCGAATGCCATTTATATTGCATAAGGAACGTAATCGGAATAAAAAAAAATCCAACCAATCGTGACCTGCTTGTACGTGATGCTGGAGGCGATATCACTCGGTATTGGTCCAGATCGTTTCAGTAGTTTTGTGGGAGTGTGAATGAACCTTCAGAATCCTGCGAGACTGGCCACACGTTCCAAACTGAATCTGCGTTTTCTTGATTTTTTTCTCTCGGTTCGGTGGCGTTGCCGCCAGTCCTCCTCCACCTCTGTGACTTTGTTTCTTATATATAATGCCTTGAATTAGGTTTAATAAAATTCAATCCAATCTCTATAAATCAATTTGATATTTTATTTGGTGGAAAAATATTTGATAGAGATATCATGTGAAGGATTCCATTATTGACTCAATCTCACTCTCATAAATTTCTCAATTTTTAATAGAAACATAATCCCAATTAATCTTTGATTATTTTCACCAATTATTTATTTTTAGATTGAATTTTTATAAACAAAAACCCAAAAAAATAAATAAATAATAATATAATAAAAATAATAATAAAATGTAAGTATGGGATTATGGGCTTCTAGTGCACTTATGATCATGTTTGGAGATTCAAACTTAGGCCCATGAGTGTAAAAACTCAAAATTGCTTAATGTATCCTTTGTGCGTCACCTAAAAATCATCCTCTTTGCGCCATTCATAACTTCTTCAATTTTGATCCCGTGAAGTTCAGTTGACTTTCTGAGCAATTGAGTGGTCAATCTTTTGAATTGAGACCTGAAATTTGCCATGGAGGTGATGTGGAGTATCATAGACCATATGGGATGCCTTGGAGTCATTGATTCACTAATTTTCCTTTGAATGAGCCAGACCCTGGTTTTAGAGCCTTGTATAGGAGAGTGTGTCTTGGAGCTTTGTGTATTGATTTGTATTTGTGTAAGAGAAATTGTATGGGCAAATTTTGGGGTATGACAATAGTGAAGATCAAAAGAATGATCAAGGTCCTCGTTCTGGAGGATTAATGTCACACTTCGTCAGCCAAGAAGTAAACGCTATTGAAGATGAAGGAGTGTTCTTGAACCATATCATTCAGCCATATCCAGATGAGATTCCACCCATTTCCATGGGAATGTGGGATGCTGTGGGAGAACCAAGTGACGTGTATAATTATCAGTATACCGCACCTCAGAATTCTTATGTTGCTATGGAAGACATTACCCCGACTGGATGGGGTGATCAAATTGAAAATGACGAAAGTTTCACAAGTCCCGTCACTGAGCAATATCAAAATCCACCCAAAGAAGTATGGGACACGCTAGGAGAACCCAGCGGCAAATATGACTATATGGTGAAATATTCCGCTCCTCCGAGCTCACAAATTGCTATGAAGGACATTGTCCCAACTGGATGGGATGAACATTACGATGACAATTTCACTTTTGAAGAAGCCAGGGAAATACCAAATAACGAGGGTTGCTTTCTGTCAGCATACACTCCTCATCAGGATGCACAATTCTCTATTCAAAACATCATCCTGACTGCATGGGACGGCCTTATTGAGCATCTTGCTCAGCCAGCAGAGATATCTCAGCCTGGGCTCTCGTATCCAGCAGAGTATATCACTTATCCCGAAGGATCACCGGCTCATTTTCCCACTAATGAAATCAATGCTGTGGAAGATGAAGAAGACAACTGCAACTGGAACAGCTGGATACTCCCTGCTCACAACAGTGGATTGAACAACTGGAAAGCTGAGGATGTGATCTCCTTTGACCAGGAGTAAATGCCATTTCCTGTTTTCTTTGTGTATATTGTGCAAAGATAAAAATGGTTCCTGAACAATCGAACCATGAGCCTGAAAGCCGTGTGCCTTGCCCAAAGCACACTGGCCCTTCTATAAGGGCTTATCATATCATGATCATGTGCATTCAATAAAATCATGGGACGCTTGCATATTTAAAATTTTGTGATCCTTTTTCTTTCTTTCTTCGCTTTCAAATAGCTATGTTTTTTCTTCACACACACTCACATAACTAACATGCAGATTCACATACACTCTGGATCCAGTCAACAACGATTCTGCTATTGCCCGTCATGACTTTGAAAGTCCGATCTACCAAACTGAGGACGAAAGTGAGGAAGATTGTGAAGTGCCAAGAGAAATTGCAAGGCTGCTAGAACAAGAAGACAAGGCCATACAGCCTCACGAGGAGCCAATTGAGGTCATCAACTTGGGCAGCAACAAAGAAAAGAAAGAAGTCAAAATAGGGGTTGATTTAGAACACAGCATCAAGCAAAGACTGATTCAAATGCTGCGAGACTACGTCGAGATATTCGCCTGGTCCTATGAAGATATGCCAGGCCTTGACACGGACATTGTAGTTCATCGCCTGCCAATCAAAGAAGGTAGCATTCCAGTCAAACAGAAACTACGAAGGAGTAAGCCTGATATGTCAAAAAAGATCAAAGACGAGGTTGAAAAACAGTTCAATGCCGGATTCCTAAAAGTTGTAAGTTATCCTCCTTGGATAGCTAACATCGTGCCTGTACCTAAAAAAGACGGGAAAGTCAGAATGTGCGTGGACTACAGAGATCTGAACCGGGCAAGCCCCAAAGATGATTTCCCTTTACCACACATCGATGTACTGGTTGACAATACCGCACAATGCAAGGTATTCTCCTTTATGGATGGATTCTCAGGGTACAATCAAATCAAGATGGCACCCGAAGACATGGAAAAAACAACCTTCACAACACCCTGGGGAACCTTTTGTTACAAAGTAATGCCCTTTGGTCTGAAAAACGCAGGAGCAACCTATCAACGTGCAATGGTAGCGCTATTTCATGATATGATTCATCAAGAAATAGAGGTGTATGTCGATGACATGATTGCAAAATCCAACACCGAGGAAGAACATCTGGGTCATTTACACAAGTTGTTTGACAGACTCAAGAAATACAAGTTGCGACTGAACCCAAATAAGTGTACCTTTGGAGTAAGATCCGGCAAACTCTTAGGTTTCATCGTCAGCAGCAAAGGTATTGAGGTTGATCCCGCCAAGGTTAAAGCCATTCAAGAAATGCCTATACCTCGTACCGAGAAACAAGTCAGAGGATTCTTGGGACGTCTAAATTACATCGCCCGATTTATTGCCCACATGACTACTACTTGTGTGCCGATCTTCAAACTGTTGAAGAAAGATCAAATGGAAAGGTGGAATGACAAATGCCAGTTAGCCTTTGACAAAATCAAAGAATATCTCCAAAAACCTCCAATCTTGTTGCCACCTGTGGAAGGCAGACCTCTGATAATGTACCTAACTGTGTTAGAAGACTCAATGGGGTGTGTACTAGGACAACATGACGAATCTGGCCGAAAGGAGCACGCAATCTACTATCTTAGCAAAAAGTTTACCGATTGTGAAACAAGATACTCACTACTCGAAAAAACTTGTTGTGCCTTAGCTTGGGCGGCTCGCCGACTAAGACAGTACATGCTAAATCACACCACTTTCCTAATCTCCAAGATGGATCCCATCAAATACGTGTTCGAAAAACCTGCTCTCTCTGGAAGAATAGCGAGATGGCAAATGATCTTAACAGAATATGACATTCAATACACTTCACAAAAAGCAATCAAAGGAAGTGTGGTAGCTGATCATCTGGCTCATCAAGCAGTGGATGATTATCAAGCATTGAACTTTGACTTCCCAGACGAAGACATTATGCTAGTCAATGACTACAAACAACCAGGACCAGAAGAAGGACCCGAGCCAGGATCCCGGTGGACTATGGTTTTTGACGGAGCTTCTAATGCACTTGGCAATGGCATCAGAGCTGTGATCATTTCCCCCGCAGGAGGTCATACACCATTCACTGCCAGGTTATGCTTCAATTGCACTAACAATATAGCCGAATACGAAGCATGTATTCTGGGTCTTAAAGCTGCAATCGATCTAAGAATCAAATTCCTGGAAGTCTACGGAGACTCGGCCTTGGTAATCTACCAAGTCAAAGGGGAATGGGACACGAAGCACCCGAATCTAATTCCTTACAAAGAATATGTGCTGAGTTTGATTCCTTACTTCGAAGAAATCACTTTCGAACACATCCCACGCGAGGAAAATCAACTAGCTGATGCTTTAGCTACCATGTCATCCATGTTCAAATTCAGGTGGGACAACGAGGCGCCTATGATCACCATTTACAGGCAAGATGAACCATCATATTGCAATGAGATCAATACCGAGGGAACAGAAGAAAAACCATGGTTCCATGAAGTAAAAAGATATCTCGAAGCTCAGGAGTACCCTGAAGGGGCATCCATTAACGACAGAAAGTTTCTAAGGAGATTTGCTGCCAAATTCTTTCTAAGCAATGGAACCTTATACAAACGCAACCATGACTCGACTTTACTTCGCTGTGTAAACAAGAAGGAAGCAGAACAGATCATGAAAGAAATACACAATGGTGCCTTCGGTACTCATTCTAGTGGACATACAATGGCTAAAAAGATCCTTAGAGCAGGTTATTACTGGTCTACCATGGAAACAGACTGCCATCATCACTCCCGAACATGTCACAAATGCCAGATATACGCTGACAAAGTACATGTACCTCCAGTTCCATTAAGCGTCCTGACGGCTCCTTGGCCTTTTGCAATGTGGGGTATTGATATGATTGGAGAAATCAAACCTACTGCTTCCAACGGACATCGCTTTATCCTGGTCGCTATTGACTACTTCACAAAGTGGGTAGAAGCAGCTTCATTTGCTTCTGTTACCAAGAATGTGGTGGCCCGGTTCATCAAATACAATCTCATTTGTCGGTACGGCATCCCTGAACGGATTATCACGGACAATGGCACAAATCTAAACAACAGAATGATTACTGAACTTTGCACACAGTTCAAGATCAAACATCATAATTCTTCTCCATATCGACCAAAGATGAACGGCGCGGTGGAAGCTGCCAACAAGAACATCAAGAAAATCATACAAAAAATGACAGTAACCTACAAAGACTGGCATGAGATGTTGCCTTTTTCTCTTCATGGTTATCGCACATCTGCGCGTACTTCAACAGGGGCAACTCCATTCTCCTTAGTCTATGGTATGGAGGCAGTTCTTCCAATTGAAATTCAGATTCCTTCCCTAAGGATTATGAAAGAAGCCAATCTAGACGAAGACGATTGGATTCAAACACGGTTGGACCAGATAAACTTGATTGATGAGAAAAGGCTCGCAGCTATTTGTCATGGTCAGCTATACCAAAAGCGTATGATCAAAGCCTTCAACAAAAAAGTCAAAAGTCAAGCATACCAAACTGGTGGCTTGGTTGTCAAACGCATCATCTTACCACAAGGTGATCCCAGAGGCAAATGGACTCCCACCTACGAGGGACCATTCATAATCAAGAAAATATTCTCCGGCGGCGCCATGTTGCTTACCACCATGGATGGCGAGGATTTCCCACACCCTGTGAATGCTGACATAGTCAAAAAATACTTCGCTTAAAAAGAAAAAAACAGCTCGCTAAGTTGAAAACCTGAAAGGGCAACTTAGGCAAAAAATGAGCGTCTCGGTGGATTGAAAACCCGAAAGGGCGGTCCAGGCAAAAATTAGAGACTAAACAAATACTATCCCGGTAGGCTGAAAACCTAAAAGGGCAGCCTAGGCAAACGTTAGGGAATGAAGCATACAACTATGTTCCGTTCAGCTGCCTACTCACCATCAAGATTCAACACCTCAAAGGCACCGATCAGTCCAATCACTTTCTTCCAACAAGTGAGGGATGAGATGCTCGAAGACAGATTGGCAATAGCAGAATTGAAACTTGACTGGATTGTTTTCACATAGCTATTTATCTTTATAAATATTTTCCAAAACTTTATGACAGTTTCCTACTTCTAGGATTGTTGTCTCCCTGTGCTAATCAGCCTATCATGGCTCTTTTTCAAAAATCAATGCAGCTTAGGCTCAAAAATCACTATTTTCACTTTTTCTGTTTTAAATACGTAAACGTCCCAATGATAATTCTGAATGAACATGTGCATTTGAATATGATTGATGTTTACCAGGAAAAACGGGAATAGCATTCAGGAAATGTCCCAATTATCTGGACATCATTCCATCAGAAGAAAATCCCCAAGAGAAACGCATTTCTCAGCAAATTCCTCAAAAAGATTTTCTCTTCAAAAGAAGTCTTATCCCCCAGCAGGGTTGTTCCAGATTACTATCTTCAGAAGGTGTGATCCCCGCACCCGGACTTGGTCAGATAGTGCATCGGAGGATTATGCATCTTCCTCATTCCCATTTGAAAGGGCATCAGAACTTCCAGCTACCTTTCATTCCCAAGTGATAGTCAAAGATCCTTCAACAGAGTACCATGGTTCTCAAAGAATTTCCCCAGCCGAGGGTACTCAAACAAGACTAAAGATCATCAACAATCACAATATAGTCATATCCAGATGACTGACGGAAATTTATTTTCCCAAATAGAAGCTTGACATCATATTCATATATCACACATTCATATTCATACATTACACATTCATATTCATATTCATACATCATACATCATACTTCATACATCATACATCATGCATCATGCGCATATTCATACACAACATAACATGCCTATTTCTCCTTTAGCTCACATTACATGCATCATAAACATTGCATATCGCTAACTTGATTTTTTCAGGTAGACAGATATCTTCAACAAAGATATTCTCAATCACATATTCACCTGAGTTCCATGAACGATTCTCTCAGATATAATCAAGCCGAAGATTCATTCTGATCACTTATCAACTCAAAAACAAGCATCACAGATCTAAGTCGATACCTCAGACGGTTCCAGAACGATCTAACATTGCAGATCTAAAGTCGATACCTCAGACGGTTCCAGAACGATCTAACATCGCAGATCTAAAGTTGATACCTCAGACGGTTCCAGAACGATCTAGCATTGCAGATCTAAAGTCGATACCTCAGACGGTTCCAGAACGATCTAACATTGCAGATCTAACATTCTTGATACCTCAGACGGTTCCAGAACGATCTAGCATTGCAGATCTAAAGTTGATACCTCAGACGGTTCCAGAACGATCTAGCATCACAGATCTAAGTCGATACCTCAGACGGTTCCAGAACGATCTAACATTGCAGATCTAAAGTTGATACCTCAGACGGTTCCAGAACGATCTAACATCGCAGATCTAAAGTTGATACCTCAGACGGTTCCAGAACGATCTAACATCGAAGATCTAAAGTTGATACCTCAAACGGTTCCAGAACGATCTAACATTGAAGATCTAAAGTCGATACCTCAGACGGTTCAAGAATGATCTAACATCAAAGATCTAAAGCTGATACCTCAGACGGTTCCACAATGATCAACTTTCAAAATCTAAAGCAGAAAAAACTTTGGACAAGTTCCGTAGCAATCATCCTCCTAGACTTAAAGCGGTAACCTTGGACGGTTCCGAAACAGTCAACACAAAGACTTTCAAATCCTTCATCAAGATATAATCAATGGATTCATTCTGATGAACAAACCCTCAACCCATTTACCAGGTGGCATCTGAAAGCCCATCTCAGGTAATGTTTCAATCTGCCAACAACATTTCGCAGACGACATTCAAATGCAACTTCCAACATCTCTTCTGATCAAGGTAAGTGCAAATTTTCAGGGCATCTAAATATTCAATCATCTTCTACCTTCAGATTTCAGACAATCTCTTCAGGTTTAAGAAGATTGAATAGGGGCAACTGTTATACCCCAAAATTTGCCCGCATCTTTTTTTAAGAAAACTCCAATCTGAAAATTAAGAGTCTCATATAATCATGGATTTTTATTTCAACAAATATCCTGACATATGAAATACTTAGTTTTTAGAATTTTTCTTATACAGTAATTTGGCTTGCAGTTGAATTTATTCTTATGCAAACGCCAAATACTGTTTATTACTTCACACATGCTATTTATTTATTTACAGATAAATAGTACTGACACAATTGGTACAGAGTTAAATCTTTTTGCAGGCGCAGAATCAGGAAACTCAGACTGTACTGGTAACAGTCAGTCGACAGTCAAACTGCTGGCAGTACAATTCTCAGTGTTTTGTACCATCAATCAAATCAATCTTTTACAATTCAAAATTCCAAGATTTTTGTTCTAGAAGTCTTCTGAATATCACGCGATTAGCAGAGACTCAACATTGCACAAAAATCAGGTACGCTTAACTATCTCCTACACAAACAGTCCCTGACTAGGGTTTTCTTGTTTTTACAGGAGAAACAAGTTTTTGAGACCTCAAATGGATTTCATGCACATCCATATATCTCAAAGTACCATCATACAAATTTTCAAACTTCAATTCACTCAGACGCACCGTCAGCAGCTCAAACAGTCAACTGACGACCCGTTTGACCGAAAAGTCAACAGACAGTCAAAAATGAAATTTTTTGTCAAAGTCCATATTTTGTCAAAGGATTCATCATTTGATCATTGGATGATGATAATTCATCAAGGAAAGATCAAAAATCAACAAAACCCTAAGATTCAAAATTAGGGTTTTTGCCTGAAAAGTTAACTCAACTTTGACTGGTCATAACTCTCTCATCCTTCATCCAAAAAATTCAAACCAAAGCTCATTTTGAAGGAAATTCAATTATCTTTAAAATGCAATTGATCCCATGGTCATTGCATTCACCATTTGAAAAATATGACCAAAGACATTACAGGTCATTTTCAAAGTCAACAAAAAGACACTTTTTTCAAAAGGACACACAAGGAGCATCAAAAATCATTTTGACATGAGACCAAAGACATTGGTTAGAGGACTCTTTGAGGTTTCCAAAAAGTGCAAGAAATCCTTCATATGACAAAAATTGAGGGATTTACACCTTGTTGAAGTTGGCTAAATTTTGGAAAATGCATAAAAACAACATTGCTCAAAAATGCATTTTTTCCAAATGGGGCCAAGTTTTCATGGTTCAAACATCATTACCATAATATTATGGGCCTCCCACGACCAAGACAAGGCCCACTCCATTTTTTATTCATTTTTGGTTTAATTTTATCACATATAAGATTAAATTAAAAAAGAAAAATGGATGGATAAAGAATAGCTTACAAACCAAGCATGACTCATCAAGAGAATCATTCAACTCTGCCCCAAGCCAAGTACAAACAGAAGGAGGGTGGAAAATCAAGCCATGGTGGCTTAAATGCAAAGCTACTCATGTTGGAAAAGTCAAGATTCCACAAAGCTAATGAATGCTTCTTAGCTTCACTTCCAAGCAGCTCTTGGCCTATAAAAGAGCTATCATACTTCAGCAATCAAAAGAGGACGAATTCAGAAGCATTCATAAGCATATATCACTCTTGTAACAACTTGTAATATTCAAAGAAACTTGAAATTCGAATTTTAAGTTTCAGTCAATTTCAATACAAACTAAACATTCAAACATCATCTCTGAGCTTCACTGAAACTATTCCAATCAATTGCAAGTCTTAAACCTCATTGAATCGAGCTACACAGGTCACGATTTGCTCAAACAAAAACCAACTCATATCTGATCATACACGCACATTTAACAAGATGTAGATATATATTTGTGTTTAGATTGGTGCTCTGGTCGTTTCTGGAGCTTTAATTAAGTTTTAATGACCGTTTGCACAAAACCACCATTTTAGGGTTTATAAGCTCAAATTTAGGGTTCTTCATTAGAGCCAAAATTAAACCAAATTAAGGGCATGGTTACATTCAGTGGAACAAGACGAATTTAATGGTCCTATCGCGCCTGATTTCTATGCTTGTTTACACCTATTCGCTATTTTGCAGGGATGAGTTTAATCTATTACAGCGCTTCTAGCCAGAAAGCGCTGTTAAAAGTGGTGTCTGGAGGTTGAAGATGATGCGTGTCCTCACCCCATTGGCCAGCCAGCGCGCGCGTTCTTTTAAATTTTCCTCTAATCAAGTGTTTTGCAGGTATACTGATTGCCATGCGCCTCAAAATCCGAGCCTTCTGATCCACTTTCCATCCAGTCCAACGCGCCAGATCATGCATGAACATCATACTCCCTCATAATCAACCACATCTGATTAGTATCCTTTTATTTTTTATTTCTATTTTAATTTCTTTGCAAAATTAATTAAAAATAGTTAAAAAAAATCCAAAAAATACACAAAAAATATTTTTAAGCTTCTAAAATAATATATTATTTTCTGAAATAAAAATATTTTATTTTTCTTCATAATTCCAATATTTTGCATAATTAATTAGTATATATTTATATATTTGCTTTTTAATTATTTTCAACCAATCAAAAAAAATCATAAAAAAAATTGTTCTTTATATTAAATATTGTTTATATATTATAAACTAATTTTGTACATATTTAGGATAATTTTCTCTTTAAGTTTTAATTATTTGTATAATTATTGGCATAATTATGTCTTAATTAACTTAATAAACTTCAAATCAATTTCAAAAATTCCAAAAAAAATTAGTTTTGTTTTAAAATTAATTGACAAATATTTTGTACATATTTTAAACTTAATTTGTAGGTTTAAATCTATTTTCATTTTTTTTCTTTATTTTAATTTAATTAATCATGCATTAATTATAATTAAAATCAATCATAAAAAATCCAAAAATATGTCTTTTATTTTTCTTGCAATTTAAATTCCTAGATAAATCTATAGGATGTCAAATTCATGTAAATAGGCTAGTTTACATTTCCTGCACAATCGATGTAATAGCGTAGATTTACTTTCCGCACTTTACATTTCCGCATTTTAATTTCCAGCAAATATAAACTGTGTGTATGTCAAAGATAAAATTGAACCGTTAGATCACTAACTTCAAAGATAAAATATCTGAATCCAATCACAATCACACTTGCACCTTTTAAGGTAATCCCTTCTCATTCTTTTCAAAATCAAAGTCAAAATTCTACTGTTTCGAGTACAAAATCGAACCTTTTGTTTGTATCCGGTGAAAGGATAGATTTTTAAAGGAAATAGGATAAAGACCTTACAACTCAGGATAGACCTCCTAGTTTGCTTGCTCAAATCAAAACAAACAAAATTCTCATACACTGTTGTTTTTCAAAACAAAACTTTCCAAAAAGACAATATTTTGTATACATCCAAACACGGATCATTACAAAGTTAACGTTCTTTTCAAAACATCTTTCGAAAGATAAACAAACATTTTGTATACATCCACACAAGGATCATTACAAATTCAATTTACAAAGGTATTTGAAACCACATATGAGCATTCTAAAGAAATTGAAAAGTGATCGAAAAACAAGTGAGCTAAGCAAACTTAAGAGCCCATGGATAACCATGGATACAAAGGGTGCTAACACCTTCCCTTTGTATAACCTACCCCCTTACCCAGAATTTCTTAAAGGTCTTTTTTCTGTTTCTTTCATAAACCTTTCCTTAATTGGATAAAATAAAAGGTCGGTGGCGACTCTATGAATTTTCAAAAAATGCGAAAGCATAAGCGATAAAAAAGAGTCAGTTCACGTATCTCTCCCGCTCAGAGGTATGGCCCGAAAAAAGGAGGTCCACACTGTTACCAAAAGCAAAGGGGTTGGTCCCTCAAAATCTTGGAGCAGGGTCATTCCATAGAAAAGAAAAGAGCGGGAAATTGTTGAACCTGAATCTGATGTTGAAGCAAATGTCCCTGACATTCCATCAAGGAAGAAGCCTACAACTAGTAAGCTTGCTGCTAACATCCCTGAAGTCCCCGTTGATAATGTGTCTTTCCATTATGCCTCTAGTGTCAGCAGATGGAAATATATTCTCCAAAAGAGGTTGGCTGTTGAAAGGGAATTGGCTCCAAATGCTCTTGAAAACAAGGAGGTCTTAGAACTGATTCAAGAAGCTGGACTGCTAAAAACTGTATGCAATCTTCCCAAATGTTATGAGAAGATGGTCAAAGAATTTGTGGTAAACCTGTCTAAAGATTGTGGCAATAGCAAAAGTGCATACTACAGAAAGGTGTTTGTAAGAGGTAAGTGTGTATCATTCTCTCCTTCTGTGATTAATCAATTCTTGGGAAGAACAGATGAAGCTCAAATCGAGCTGGAAGTAACAGACAACCAAGTTTGTCAAGTGATCACAGGCAAGCAGGTAAAAAGTTGGCCCATGAAAGAGAAGCTAACTACAAGTAAGCTGACCATCAAGTATGCAATGCTTCACAAAATATGAGCAGCTAATTGGGTTCCAACAAACCACAAGTCCACTATCTCAACTGTGCTTGGTAGATTTCTGTATGCTGTAGGAACAAAGGCAAAGTTTGATTATGGAGCATATATTTTTGACCAAACCATGAAGCATGCTGGAAGCTTTAGTATTAAGGGTCCAATTGCCTTTCCATCTCTCTTGAGTGGTATAATTCTGGACCAATATCCAAACATTCTCAACGAACATGATATGGTGTGCAAAAGAGAAAGTCCCTTGGCTTTCCATTACAAACTATTTATGGGAAAGCATGTTCCAGACATTGTCATGACATCAGATGAAACTTCCAAATCAGGAGCATCAGTTGGTAAAGCAGAAGTCATAGTAATCCTAAAAGAGGCTTGCAAAGAATTGGAAGCTAGAAAAATGTCTCTTGAACAAATGATACGAACTATGGAAATGGATGAGAATGAGGAGTTTACAGATACAGAAGAGATGGAAGAAAAAGATGACCAAGAAGTGGAGGAAGAAAGTGCTAGTCCTGCTGATGACTCTAAGAAAGAAAGTTCTTCAGACACCTTAGCTGGTTATGACTCTGAGCAGTAATTGCAACTAGAGTCTAGTGTGTTTATTTTTTTTTGTTTTGTTTGATTTTTTCTGTTGCATTTCGTACCGCCTTTTTTTTTTATTTTGGTTTGTTTTATTTTTGGACTTATTTACACTCGTTGAGCGAGGAGAAGACACTTTCTTTGCCCTTGGCAACATTTGTGGCCAAACAGGGGGAGAAGTATTATGTGTGTCACCACAGAACAACAAGACTAGTGGTTGTGTGTGATCAAAAATTCTAATAGCTTACCTTTGTGTTGATCTGGTTTGTGCTTGTGCAACTCTTGTGGCTTGTGCTTGTGCTACTCTTATGCACTGTCTGTTTTTATCTGAGCACTGTGTGCATACTACTTATGTATGATGATCTGTCTGTTTTTATCTGAGCACTGTGTGCATACTACTTATGTATGCTGATCTGTCTGAGCACTATATGCATACTGCTTATGTATGCTGATTGTTTGTATTAACTTATGTTTGTGTTGACTATCCGCTGCAAGTGTTTCTCTGGTATGGTGTGACAGGATGTTTTAGCCAAAAATTTGCCAAAGCGGGAGATTGAAGGTGCTTTGCATGTTGGCTGCTTTATTGGTAAAACATACCTGGTTGTTTGTGTTTATGCAGCTTGCATATATGTGTGGAGCTAATACAGGTTTTGTAAGGAATGTCATGATCAATGTCATGACATGCATGTGTTACAGCAGGAGCTGTTATTGTTTATGTATTGTGTTTCCTGATTTATCCTTTTTATCAGTTTAGGAAACTTTTTATTGAGTGCTGCATATTTCGTCTAGAAGATCCTATTGACAGCACAATGTGTAACAGACAGTTGGCGTGTGAATTAGGTTAACTCTGTTAACCCTAATGTGTTTCTAAAAAGCCCAAGGCCCAAGACTGCTTATAAAAAGACCTGCAATCCTAATTTGGAACGCAGACAGAATATTATAATTGTGAAGAACGGCTATTCTGTAACTGTCTCTTGTGATCCACGCTATTATCTTTGATGATTGCGTTGGAATTAGTATGTGTTTTAGTTGTGTCACTCTAAGCTTTTAATCACGAGTGTGTGTCTCTTGATTGAAGCTTTTAAGCAGATCAAGGCGTGTTTTTGAAGAGTGTCTTCTATCTGTAATTGTTTATTGTGTTTGTGTATCACTGCTGTGATTGAGGGGGAGTGGAATGGAGATATTCCATATCTAGGTAGAACCTAGGTAGAAAGGTCATTGGGTAGTGATTAAATGGGGAGTTGTAAACTGGGAGTTTAGCTCTGAATTGATACTGCTAATAGTGGACTTCATCCCTGGCTTGGTAGCCCCCAGAGTAGGTTGTTTGAACCGAACTGGGTAAACAATTTTGTGTGTTCTTTACTGTTTTTATGCTATTTACTATTATTGTCTGTGCTGTGTAATTGTGGATGTCATAACATCCAGTTTGACATCGAGCGTGTGTTACTAGAATTTTCAATTGGCATCAGAGCAGGCACCCTGCCTGTTTACATCTGGGTGAGATCTATGGGATAGCAAAATTCTGGTACTATGGAGAAGGAACTGTTAGTGTTTGGAAACAGACCACCTATCTTAGATGGATCTAACTATGACTACTAGAAACCTCGTATGGTAGCAGTCATTAAGTTAGTGGACAGCAAGGCTTGGAGAGCTGTTGAAAGTGGATGGAAACATCCTGAGAAAATACTGGAAAATGGAACGACTGTTCTAATCCCTGAAACTGAATGGAGCAAATCTGAAGAAGAGTTAGCGTTGGGCAATTCCAAGGCCCTAAGTTCAATATTCAATGGTATTGACAAGAACATCTTCAGACTTGTGCAACACTGTGAGTTGGCTAAAGAAGCTTGGGATATTCTCAAAACAGCACATGAAGGTACGTCAAAGGTAAAGATGTCAAGACTTCAGTTACTTACCACTAAGTTTGAAAATCTCAAGATGAAAGAGGATGAAACCATTCATGAGTTTTACATGAATGTCCGAGAGATTTCAAACAACTCTGCAGCCTTAGGTGAGAAAATGACTGAAGAAAAACTGGTAAGGAAGATTCTCATATCACTGCCTAAGCGATTTGATATGAAGGTAACTACCATAGAGGAAGCTCAAGACATCAGTAACATGAAGCTGGATGAACTTCTTGGTTCTCTTCAAACTTTTGAGTCAAGCCTCTGTGAACCTGTTGAAAAGAAGAACAAAAGCATTGCGTTTGTTACCAACACAGGTGATGATCCAAAAGAAAGCAACGGTGTAAGCGATGAGAATTTATCAGACGCCATAGCCATGCTTGGAAAACAATTCAACAGACTTATTAAAAGAGTAGATCAGAAGTCCAGACCCAATGTCAAGAACACCTACTATGACATCAGTCAGACATATGACTCAAGCAAAAAATTCAAAGCTGAGGAGAAACCATACCTAGGGAAAGGGGTTCAATGTCATGGATGTGAAGGATTCGGACACATTAGAGCTGGATGTCCAACCTACCACAGGGAGCAAAAGAAAGGACTGACTGTTACTTGGTCTGACGATGACTCAAATTCAGAAAAAGAAACTGCAAAATGTGTCACAATTTCAACAAGAACCTACGAATCTGATGATGATTCCAGTGATGATGAGCTAACCTTTGATGAATTAGCTGCCTCGTACAAGAAGTTGTGTAGGGAGAATGCTGAAGTCTGCAAACAATTGGAGAAGCAAGAGGTGGTTATAAGAGATCTAGAATCTTAAAAGATTAAACATCTTGCAACTATAGAATCCCTCAGTAGTGAAGCAAGCATGTTGAACCACAAACTTGATCAAATGACCAAGTCATTCAAAATGCTGAACAATGGATCTGATACTCTAGAAGGAATTCTAGAATCTGGACAAAGGTCAGGAGACATGTCTGGAGTGGGATTCGTGGCTAAAGAGGAGTTAATCTCTAGAATCAGGAGGATAGAATCCAAAAAATGTGTGACTATCCCGATGTCAATCCAAAGGTCACAACATCAAGAAAACAGAAGAAGGAGGCTCTCAAAGAAAATGTTCCAGAAATGGAGGTGTCAGCACTGTATAAGACTTTGTCACATAAAACCATTATGTTTCAAACTATTTGGATATCCAGACCAAACTCAACAAGTCAAACTTGATCGTGATATCCGTACCAGGAAACAATCTGGGATAGCTAAGAAGGTTGCCCTAATAGTACACACTTCTCTAAGGAGGCCAACAAAAGAAGATTGGTACCTTGACAGTGGTTGTTCAAATCATATGACCGGGAGAAAGAGCTCTCTAGTACATCTCAAACTAGAAGAAAACAACTATGTAACCCTGGGTGATGGAGAAATAAGAGAAGTCCAAGGTTTTGGAAGGACAGAAGGAGTGGGTATTCCCAATCTAAACAATGTCCTACTTGTGCAAGGACTGGCTGCAAATCTTATAAGCATCAGTCAGTTGTGTGATGAAGGATTTAATGCTAGGTTCACTAAAAATGAGTGCATCATCACTAATGAAGCAAATGAGGAATTCATGAAGGGACTAAGATCTAAGGATAATTGCTATCTATGGAAGCCTGACACACCTGTCCACCCCTCTGACTACTCCATGATCAAAGATGAATTAAAAACTCATCGACACGAATCTGATGAATCTGATGAGTCTGATGGACCTGATGAAGAATCCTATCTTGGAGAACTCACCAAAATTGAAATTTCTACTGGCTACTCTGAGACATGCGTAATGAATGAGAAACTATGTGCAAATGTAAGGGAATACAGAAGTATCAATAGATTCATGCTAGAAGAAAGAGCAAGCCTTGTAATGAACATTACATATCGGGAAAGAAGACTAGAAAAGCCACAAGTGAGCATTGACCCTACAGGAGTGTCTGAGAGCAATGTGACAGAGAATGTTGCAACAACATCTAAAGACAATGTGACAGAAAAGGGTATGTTGGGTATTTGCTACCAAAACGTATTATAGCAATTAACCAACGTGAGGGAATATTATTTGGGCTTTGTCAAAATACATGATTTGAAATTTCCCTCACTCAGTGTGCATATAAAGCCCCCTCGATCCCCTAATATTCTAAAAACGGCAAACCTTCCTAGTATTTTCTCTAGCTACTTTCTGAGATTGATTTACATCTGTTGCTCTCACAAGTGTGAAACAAGTTCTGGTTCTCTAAGGTTCAGAATGTCTCAGCAATCGAATGATGAATCTCCCGTTTCTGACTCAGCAACACCAGAAGAGTCTTCTAACCCTAATAGGGTTCTTAAGGTTGTCCCTCTAAGGACGATTAGCAGTGACGAAGTAAAGGCCACAAAGCCTAAAACGAATCATGCAAAACGACCCAAGGAGGGTATTCACAACAAGGGCACCAAATCCTCAGCATTCGATACCATGGAGAAACTTACTAAAGAAGGATCCAAGTATGTCGATAGTGCAATTACCAGGATTGTTAATCGTATTTTGAAGGAAAATCATCAAGTGCCTGGAATATCTATTCCTCTTCAAACTATAATGGCTGATCCACTCAATAACGCCAGTAAGGCTGACACTGTTCACACTGTTGATAGTGACCTAGAAATCAACAAGGATGAACAAAGGATTACTAAAAATACCAATGTCACCAAGGATGTCAATGACATTGACAATAATGAGCACCCTAAGGCCAATACTGAAACTGATACTAATGTGGTAGACTTAGATGAGCACTCTGAAGACGAATTACTTACTTCCTTGAATCCTAGTGTAGCCAACAGGCTAATGACAAGAAGAAAATGCAAAGCTCTTGTTCAAGGATCATCAAAAGGGAGCACTCAAGTGAACAACCCTATCAAAGACACTATCAGAAGGAAGAGTACTTCTGCAGGACCTGTCAAGAGCAAAGCTGTTACCAAAAGCAAAGGGGTTGGTCCCTCAAAATCTTGGAGCAGGGTCATTCCAAAGAAAAGAAAAGAGCGGGAAATTGTTGAACCTGAATCTGATGTTGAAGCAAATGTCCCTGACATTCCATCAAGGAAGAAGCCTACAACTAGTAAGCTTGCTGCTAACATCCCTGAAGTCCCCGTTGATAATGTGTCTTTCCATTATGCCTCTAGTGTCAGCAGATGGAAATATATTCTCCAAAAGAGGTTGACTGTTGAAAGGGAATTGGCTCCAAATGCTCTTGAAAACAAGGAGGTCTTAGAACTGATTCAAGAAGCTGGACTGCTAAAAACTGTATGCAATCTTCCCAAATGTTATGAGAAGATGGTCAAAGAATTTGTGGTAAACCTGTCTAAAGATTGTGGCAATAGCAAAAGTGCATACTACAGAAAGGTGTTTGTAAGAGGTAAGTGTGTATAATTCTCTCCTTCTGTGATTAATCAATTCTTGGGAAGAACAGATGAAGCTCAAATCGAGCTGGAAGTAACAGACAACCAAGTTTGTCAAGTGATCACAGCCAAGCAGGTAAAAAGTTGGCCCATGAAAGAGAAGCTAACTGCAAGTAAGCTGAGCATCAAGTATGCAATGCTTCACAAAATAGGAGCAGCTAATTGGGTTCCAACAAACCACAAGTCCACTATCTCAACTGTGCTTGGTAGATTTCTGTATGCTGTAGGAACAAAGGCAAAGTTTGATTATGGAGCATATATTTTTGACCAAACCATGAAGCATGCTGGAAGCTTTAGTATTAAGGGTCCAATTGCCTTTCCATCTCTCTTGAGTGGTATAATTCTGGACCAATATCCAAACATTCTCAACGAACATGATATGGTGTGCAAAAGAGAAAGTCCCTTGGCTTTTCATTACAAACTATTTAAGGGAAAGCATGTTCCAGACATTGTCATCACATCAGCTGAAACTTCCAAATCAGGAGCATTAGTTGGTAAAGCAGAAGTAATAGTAATCCTAAAAGAGACTTGCAAAGAATTGGAAGCTAGAAAAATGTCTCTTGAACAAATGATACGAACTATGGAAATGGATGAGAATGAGGAGTTTACAGATACAGAAGAGATGGAAGAAAAAGATGATCAAGAAGTGGAGGAAGAAAGTGCTAGTCCTGCTGATGACTCTAAGAAAGAAAGTTCTTCAGACACCTCAGCTGGTTCTGACTCTGAGCAGTAATTGCAACTAGAGTCTAGTGTGTTTATTTTTTTTTGTTTTGTTTGATTTTTTCTGTTGCATTTCGTACCGCTTTTTTTTTTTTATTTTGGTTTGTTTTATTTTTGGACTTATTTAAACTCGTTGAGCGAGGAGAAGACACTTTCTTTTCCCTTGGCAACATTTGTGGCCAAACAGGAGGAGAAGTAATATGTGTGTCACCCCAGAACAACAAGACTGGTGGTTGTGTGTGATCAAAAATTCTAATAGCTTACCTTTGTGTTGATCTGGTTTGTGCTTGTGCAACTCTTGTGGCTTGTGCTTGTGCTACTCTTATGCACTGTCTGTTTTTATCTGAGCACTGTATGCATACTACTTATGTATGATGATCTGTCTGTTTTTATCTGAGCACTGTGTGCATACTACTTATGTATGCTGATCTGTCTGAGCACTATATGCATACTGCTTATGTATGCTGATTGTTTGTATTAACTTATGTTTGTGTTGACTATCTGCTGCAAGTGTTTCTCTGGTATGGTGTGATAGGATGTTTTAGCCAAAAATTTGCCAAAGCGGGAGATTGAAGGTGCTTTGCATGTTGGCTGCTTTATTGGTAAAACATACCTGGTTGTTTGTGTTTATGCAGGTTGCATATATGTGTGGAGCTAATACAGGTTTTGTAAGGAATGTCATGATCAATGTCATGACATGCATGTGTTACAGCAGAAGCTGTTATTGTTTATGTATTGTGTTTCCTGATTTATCCTTTTTATCAGTTTAGGAAACTTTTTATTGAGTGCTGCATATTTCGTCTAGAAGATCCTATTGACAGCACAATGTGTAACAGATAGTTGGCGTGTGAATTAGGTTAACTCTGTTAACCCTAATGTGTTTCTAAAAAGCCCAAGGCTCAAGACTGCTTATAAAAAGACCTGCAATCCTAATTTGGAACGCAGACAGAAGATTATAATTGTGAATAACGATTGTTCTATAACTGCCTCTTGTGATCCATGCTATTATCTTTGATGATTGCGTTGGTATTAATATGTGTTTTAGTTGTGTCACTCTAAGCTTTTAATCACGAGTGTGTGTCTCTTGATTGAAGCTTTTAAGCAGATCAAGGTGTGTTTTTGAAGAGTGTCTTCTATCTGTAATTGTTTATTGTGTTTGTGTATCACTGTTATGATTGAGGGGGAGTGGAATGGAGATATTCCATATCTAGGTAGAACCTAGGTAGAAGGGTCATTTGGTAGTGATTAAGTGAGGAGTTGTAAACTGGGAGTTTAGCTCTGAATTGATACTGCTAATAGTGTAGTGGACTTCATCCCTGACTTGGTAGCCCCCAGAGTAGGTTGTTTGAACCGAACTGGGTAAACAATTTTGTGTGTTCTTTAGTGTTTTTATGTTGTTTACTATTATTGTCTGTGCTGTGTAATTGTGGATGTCATAACATCCAGTTTGACATCGAGCGTGTGTTACTAGAATTTTCAAACTCTATCATAAGCTTTACTTATATCGATCTTTAAGGCCAGACGGGCCTTGTTACCGGACGTCTTCCTTTTTAATGCATGAATATTTTTCGTGGCCACCATAGCATTATCAAGAATGGACCTCCCTTCTACTAACGCCGACTGCTCCTCTGAAACACACTTATTAAGAACAAGTTTCAACCGATTTGCTAGCAATTTGGCAATCAACTTGTAAACAACATTACAAAGAGATATGGGTCGGAGGTCTTTCATGTCTTTCGGGTTTGCACACTTAGGAATAAGACATATATTGGTTTCATTAAGTTTAGTGGGAAAAAACCCCTATCCAACCACATAGATGCTGCCATGAAAATGTCATCCCCAAAAAGTTCCCAAAAATGTTGATAAAATGCCGGATTAAAACCATCGGGGCCCGGAGATTTATCCGGGTGCATTTGGAGCAGGGATTCATAGAATTCCTCTTTGGTAATATGATTCAACAACTTCCTATTTTCCTCTTGCGATATAACTGGTTGAATACAATTCAAGACCGGATCGTACACCCCCTGTTTCATTTTAAAGAGTTGTTCAAAGTATGATTTAGCTATATTACATGACTGGTCCTGCCTTTTCACCTCCGCCCCTGCCTCATCAAACAGTGAGGTAATTTTCTTGAAGCTATTACGAACAGTAGTGGACCTGTGGAAGAATCTCGAATTCGAATCACCGTGACGCAACCAATGCAACTTGGCTCGTTGCTTCCAGAAAATCTCCTCTTTGTTAAGGATTTTATTATACTCCCTCTGAGCTTCGATAAATCTCGATGCCCGTTCTCATCATGCGACAATCGAGCGGCTTCCATGGTTGCCATATAGATAGACAAATTATTATATTGCTGTTTGTACTTCACCTTATTCCAACTTGAAAGTTCTAGCGCACAATTGCTAATACGTTGGAGAACATTTGCCTCTGCCTCGACATTCCACCCTTTAAAAACCACCTCTTGCAGCTCCTCCTCTTTTAGCCAAAAATTCTCAAACCTGAAAGAGTATGTCTTGTGACGTTGCTCCTGATGAGGTTCACACTGCAGAAGGATTAGGCTATGGTCAGAATGCGAAGCCATAAATTACTAAGTTTTGCTGCGGGGTAGATGTCTAACCAATCTTGCGTAACAAGCACACGGTCTAACTGTTCTTCGATAACATACGATGTACCTCTGCTCTTAATCCACGTGAAAGGACGCCCTTCCAGCGGAATATCCAGGAAATTACAATCGGAGTCTGCTTCACGAAAACCGGCCCACAACCAGTTTGGATGAGGATGGATCCCAACCTTGTCTTGCTGCGAAAGAAGATCATTAAAATCTCCAATAACACACCAAGGAGCGGTCGACATATCCCGTAGTTCTCGTAACATATCCCACGCCTCTCGTCTTCTATGTCTTTCCAGGTAACCATAATAGCAAGTAAGTCTCCACTCTTCCTTAACTTCATCTTGGACCACCAAATTAACAAAATTTCTAGAGAAGTTCACTATATTACACTTAACAGAGTCTTTCCACAACACCGCCAAACCTCCGCTTCTCCCGACAACATCTACGGATAAGTAAGAATCAAATTTAAGTAGAACACGAACACTTTCAAGCTTGTGATTTGTCGACAATGTTTCGGACAGAAAAAGGATATCTGGATGGTGTTTTTGAGCAAGCTGTCGCAAGTTCGGAATTGCTCGCGGGTTGCTCAGGCCCCGACAATTCCAACTAAGAATCTTCATTTGTCCCAGCAGTCCTGGCTGCCAGGACCTGCCGATAAAAAAGGCGGGGATGCTTCTTCAGTCACAACACCACAATCATAAACTTGTACCCGACGTCTTTTACGTCCGAGCTGTTCATCGCCAAACTGGTCTGCCACAGTATCAGGCTGAGAGGATTGTGAAAGAAAAATTATGGGAATTTTAACAAGGTTTGATTTACTAGGGATGGAAGGCTTGTTGAGGTTATTGGCAGTAGGCTTTGAGTTGATATTTTTTGGCTTGAATTTGTGAGGTTTTGGGTTTAAGGAGTTTGTTTTTTGAGTTTGTGTGAGGCTTGAACGGTTAAGTGTCATGGTAGATTAGTCTTGGGTAAAAATCACGTTATGTGATTCATGCATGGGGGGGGGTATACTGGGTTTCGATTGGTTGTTTTAGAAAGTGGGGACCGATTGGGTTATGGGAGAGAAGTGAGGTATGGTTTGTTGGCCACGTGGTCAGGTTCAAGGTAGGGTTAGAGAAAGTGGGGTACAAAGCCTTAAAGGCTGATGATTGGGTTGTTGGTTTGTCACTGAATATTCCTTCGGTAATGACATAATGATTATTTTGACTATTGGCAGGCACTTTATGGCTAATAATGGGTGATGAAGGAATGATTTGATTGTGTTTTAATGTGTGGCAACTGTTATGGAGACCAGGCACAGTATCCGTAATAATGGCCAAATCATGTGGGGCCCCTTCAGGTGGAGAACGATCTTGACATGCTGCCTCGTGAGCGTGAGAAGCACGCGCCCCATGTGCTTCCACATTATGCTTCATGGAATCCCTACCGTCACCCTCTTCCTTCAGCCATTTAGAATTAGAGACATTAACAAACCTCCTATTTTCCACCCTGAGTTCATTCGACCATCCCCTAAATCCGGTATCCTCCTCCATATCGAAACGGACTTCACATCTCTGTTCAGAATGACCCAAAATACCACTAACGAAGCAAAAAAGACCCAAATTTTCATACTTGAAACCAACTGTGCACCATTCACCGCCTTTATTCTTCACTCTAGTATTCTTCTTTAATGGCTGTCGCACATCAACCTTAATTCTCAGCCGCATGTACTGTCCCTAGAAACTTGAATTTTTATTCTTATCATACTCCACAAATGTACCAATGAAGTTTGCAATAGTTTTACCCACTTTTTCCAGCATTAGGCCCGCCGGGAGATTATGAACCTGAACCCAAAATTCGACATGAAACAGGGGGATATTCTCCAGCTGTACACCAATATGAACTCTCTCGATGATAAGTAAGTGACTCCCGAAAGTCCATGGCCCTACCTTGAACGGTTTAGTGTCATGGTAGATTAGTCTCGGGTAAAAATCACGTTATGTGATTCATGCATGGGGGGGGGGGTATACTGGGTTTCGATTGGTTGTTTTAGAAAGTGGGGACCGATTGGGTTATGGGAGAGAAGTGAGGTATGGTTTGTTGGCCACGTGGTCAGGTTCAAGGTAGGGTTAGAGAAAGTGGGGTACAAAGCCTTAAAGGCTGATGATTGGGTTGTTGGTTTGTCACTGAATATTCCTTCGGTAATGACATAATGATTATTTTGACTATTGGCAGGCACTTTATGGCTAATAATGGGTGATGAAGGAATGATTTGATTGTGTTTTAATGTGTGGCAACTGTTATGGAGACCAGGTACAGTATCCGTAATAATGGCCAAATCATGTGGGGCCCCTTCAGGTGGAGAACGATCTTGACATGCTGCCTCGTGAGCGTGAGAAGCACGCGCCCCATGTGCTTCCACATTATGCTTCATGGAATCCCTACCGTCACCCTCTTCCTTCAGCCATTTAGAATTAGAGACATTAACAAACCTCCTATTTTCCACCCTGAGTTCATTCGACCATCCCCTAAATCCGGTATCCTCCTCCATATCAAAACGGACTTCACATCTCTGTTCAGAATGACCCAAAATACCACTAACGAAGCAAAAAAGACCCAAATTTTCATACTTGAAACCAACTGTGCACCATTCACCGCCTTTATTCTTCACTCTAGTATTCTTCTTTAATGGCTGTCGCACATCAACCTTAATTCTCAGCCGCATGTACTGTCCCTAGAAACTTGAATTGTTATTCTTATCATACTCCACAAATGTACCAATGAAGTTTGCAATAGTTTTACCCACTTTTTCCAGCATTAGGCCCGCCGGGAGATTATGAACCTGAACCCAAAATTCGACATGAAACAGGGGGATATTCTCCAGCTGTACACCAATATGAACTCTCTCGATGATAAGTAAGTGACTCCCGAAAGTCCATGGCCCTACCTTGAACGGTTTAGTGTCATGGTAGATTAGTCTCGGGTAAAAATCACGTTATGTGATTCATGCATGGGGGGGGGGGTATACTGGGTTTCGATTGGTTGTTTTAGAAAGTGGGGACCGATTGGGTTATGGGAGAGAAGTGAGGTATGGTTTGTTGGCCACGTGGTCAGGTTCAAGGTAGGGTTAGAGAAAGTGGGGTACAAAGCCTTAAAGGCTGATGATTGGGTTGTTGGTTTGTCACTGAATATTCCTTCGGTAATGACATAATGATTATTTTGACTATTGGCAGGCACTTTATGGCTAATAATGGGTGATGAAGGAATGATTTGATTGTGTTTTAATGTGTGGCAACTGTTATGGAGACCAGGCACAGTATCCGTAATAATGGCCAAATCATGTGGGGCCCCTTCAGGTGGAGAACGATCTTGACATGCTGCCTCGTGAGCGTGAGAAGCACGCGCCCCATGTGCTTCCACATTATGCTTCATGGAATCCCTACCGTCACCCTCTTCCTTCAGCCATTTAGAATTAGAGACATTAACAAACCTCCTATTTTCCACCCTGAGTTCATTCGACTATCCCCTAAATCCGGTATCCTCCTCCATATCGAAACGGACTTCACATCTCTGTTCAGAATGACCCAAAATACCACTAACGAAGCAAAAAAGACCCAAATTTTCATACTTGAAACCAACTGTGCACCATTCACCGCCTTTATTCTTCACTCTAGTATTCTTCTTTAATGGCTGTCGCACATCAACCTTAATTCTCAGCCGCATGTACTGTCCCTAGAAACTTGAATTGTTATTCTTATCATACTCCACAAATGTACCAATGAAGTTTGCAATAGTTTTACCCACTTTTTCCAGCATTAGGCCCGCGGGAGATTATTAACCTGAACCCAAAATTCGACATGAAACAGGGGGATATTCTCCAGCTGTACACCAATATGAACTCTCTCGATGATAAGTAAGTGACTCCCGAAAGTCCATGGCCCTCCTTTTATCGCTGCTTCCATATCTAACCTGTGTGAGAACTGAAACAAAAATAATCCTTCAGAAGCTTTCTTGATTGTCACTCCTTTAACTGGACGCCACATATCTGCCACTCTCTTTTTCATATACATAACATGAATCGGTTTTTCGCACAGAAATCTCCCTACCAGACATAACCGTAAGTCACAAGCATCTTCACCCTCTTCCTCCACATCAAAACAAAAACCTCCCTCCTCGTCATCCTCTGGTAGAGACAGATTATTAATGTTAGGATATTCTATTCAAGTAGAAAACCAATAGATCGGACCAAAAACCAGGACAAGAACAAGACTTCTCAGTAGGAGAAGAAAGACCAAACCATAGCAGAACTAGGAAAAAGAAAAATAAACCACATTTTTAATTTAAAAATAGAGAAAATGAGTTATGCACTGATTGTCAACCAATCATAATTATGTATTTAATTACTTCAACTTTTTATTTTAATTTTTTTTAATGACATGACAAATTGCTTGTATTTTATTGGATAACAGTGTAAAACTAGTACATTGTCCGTGCATATCCATTAAACTCTTAAAATATAATATTATAGAATGTTATAATTGAATAATAAAATAAAACTAGTCCACAACTAAATCTCTATTTATATTGTATTATGTATATAAAGAGATTTCAAACTTTTGGAATCGCTTTTTCTTTTCTATTTTTTTTCATAATTTATATAAATTATATTGTTTTTATAGTTTTTTTAGGGAATTCTAGAAAGAGATCAATTATATATGTTACTCATGTAATAGTCTCTACTACATTTTTAATATATGGCAATATCTTAATTCACCCTTGATATTCTTAATCACCTAATTCTAACTATATCTCCTGATTCCGTATATACACATCAGAAAGTATATTTTTCTAATAAAAATTGATTTTTTCCGAAGGTGCATCTACGGAAGCATAAAAAACATGGTGAACATTGGAAAAAATTAAATTAATTCGGTTTAGGAAATATTTCGCAGATATATCTACGGAAAGTCTTAAAAACAGAGTGTTCCGTAGATGTACCTACGAACATTCTGTTATATTTTAAATCAACAGCATTTCACTCAAAAACTCCATTTTTATAAAAAAATAGTACATCAAAATATAGTACATCAAAGTAGTGTAATTTTAACTGAAATATAGTACACAAAAAGAATACATCGTATAAATCATCCAAATAGTATCGTATACATAATCAAAATAAAGTACATCAATCTAATAAAAATGCAGTCATCAAAATAATCAGCACGATCACTACTGTGTGTAGGGCAACATCCTCCTCCTCTTATCAGCCTCTGGCCCCGCCTCTGCGTCCACCGCCTCGTCTACCGGATACTCTGTCTCTACCGTCAAGTGCCCCATCTGTCTTGGCATGATGTCTACAGTAGAAAAATGGCTCATCTACCACCCTAATGATATCATCCAGTATATGCCTGTGATCAGACCCCTCAGGAAAGAAACCATCGGCAATGCCTGCCTGGGCCATCTCAAGTATCTCACGACAGCAAGGAAGAACATCTTGTGTGTGGTCCAACTGAGACTGACAAGTCTGCAATATCTCCTAATAAGTCTACAATACCTAATGTTTCATTCGTTTCGTAGATGCGCCTACGAAACGCTCTAAAACTTCAAATACGCAACAATAGCGTCTGCCACTGTTCCAACCATTGAAAAACCCATTTTTTTGGCTTGATCGTCTGTTTTACACATCAAAAAATATCTACATTGTCTCTAACCTATGTTTCCAAACTATCCATTCATTTCTACACCTAAAAATTGAATTCCAACTCTATTACGGGAAATACTCAAAAATAACTCGAAAAATTGAAAGCTTACCAATTAAATTGAGTTTTGACGGAGACGGAGTCTGTTGATCATTGATGTTGATGGTCCCTGACGAACTCGTGAGAAAACAACAAAGTTTGGTGGAACTTTGATTTTAGAAGTTAAGAGAGTTTGAGAGAGTAGCAGTTGAAATGAGAAGAATGAGGGAGGAGAAGAGTCTAGCGCGAATATAACATCAAATTATTCTGTAGATGCATAACTGGAAGAATTTCGTAGATGCGTTGTTGCACCTCAAAGTTTACCCCCTTCATTTGTGTTATAAGTTATGGAAGCCGTTTATTTCGTCGTTCGAAAAGCAAGAAAAATATTAAAGAGTTCCATTGTTTTCAGACAATTCCGTGCGAAAGTTTGTTTTCACGGTGCAAATGCAAAATTCATATGGGCTTGGTTCTCGCGTAATTGGGACTATTTCGGCATTGTCTATATCTTTCGTGTTCAGCCTAGAGGCCAATTCATCAAGGAAAGTGGCGGGAATTAATTGTTTCTGAAATTTTGGTGTTGCTGTTCCACTATCTCTCGGATATTTGAAAATTCGTAACTTTTGTCCGCTAAATTCGTTTGAAGTGAGCCATATGCCAAAATTTCCGTCTCGAGGTCCACTATATTTCATGTGTTGGGGTTGACAATTGATTCTTTGAGGAAGATCCCTGAAGATCCGTTGTCTTCTAGACGCTAAAAAATTCATAACTCTCACACCGTTTACCCGATTATGTTAAATTTTTAACTGGAGTTCCATCTCGATGTCCCCGACATTTCGTATGTTGGGATCTAAGGCCAATTATGCACCAAAAATTCCAGAATATTGCAAAAGCATAGTGATTTTTCTGTCTAAATGCGTTTTCGGGCACGGCGCAACAAGATTCAAAATTGTATAACTTCCTCAATTTTTATCCGATTGAGCCCATTCCGGTGGCATTCTTTCACAAATTTTGTTTGCTACAATATATCTTTAGACTTCAAGTCCGAACGGTTCTCTGAAGACCTTAATTTTTAGTTTATTTCGCAAAACAAAGTGGCTGAACCGGAAAGGGAAATTCGAATTTAATAGTCGTTTCACGAGAAAATTCAATACTTGGTCGTTTCTTATCCAATTGAGCTCATTTTTTTACACGACGTCATTGACTCAGAGATCTACAACTTTGCTTTGAAGTACGAGTCTGGATTCTGCCCCGATCAATACCAATTTTTGCGCGAAGACGTGTCAGAGATTGGCACAGACACCTAACACAGTGCTGTTTGTTTTTATGTCGACTGCTGAATATTCAAAAATTCATATCTCCTTCGTTTTTTATCCGATTGGGCTTTTTTTGGCACAAGGTTGTTATCAATGTCAGCTACGTTTTTGCTTCTCGGCCTGGTCCTAAATTTCACACAGAGCCCCTGTGAATTTGACTCGAACGTGTCGAGGTTTGATCGAATAAAATTCTACACTATTTGTTTGGACTATTTTGAGGCCGATTAGTCCAACCCACTCACTTTGGTCCATAGTATATATTTCCATTTGTCTCATAACTCTCTCATAATTCACCAATCACCAAAAACACTCAAAAATATCTCTCTCAATTCTCTCAAAGATCAAAATCATCATTCATCCAATTCTCTCAATTGTTCTTCAATCTTCACCAAGTTCATCACAAAACTCAAGAACATATAACAACTTCAACAATCTTCTTCAACAAGTTTCACTCAAAACTCAAGATCTTCATGTCTCTCAAGTCTCTCTCTCTCCCTCTCTCTCTGACTTCTCCGATTTGCAATTTTTGACTTCTTTCTTTCGGATTTATTTTCCGATCAAGCTTTCTCTTCATTCAATCGGTAACATCTCTTACTTGATTATGTGAATTGTTGATAATTGCGATGTGAATTCTTGAAAATATTAATGTAGATCATATGTTTGTGATAATGCTTGTTTGAATTTTGGTTTGATTTGAAACATTGAGGTATCACATAATTGTTGCACTCTAGGTGTTTGTGTTAATTCTTCAAAGATGTTAGTGATGAAAATGCCTTGACATAATTGTAATTTTGGTTAAGGAGTTTGGTTAATTCTCTCGTGATGCAATGTTTCTGCCCGGAACTATGTTCTATGTTCTAAATTGTGTGCTTGCTTGCATTGCCATGAACTAAAAATCATAACATTTGTTCTATTTCCACAAAGTGACATAAAACTTGTTTTGCTATAACTTTCAAACCGAATGGAGTTTTTTTATTAAGTTTAGTGAAAATCGAGTTTCTTATACCATCCGAATCTCTCCACGTGAATACATTTTCGATTCGGATAAATTTTGCTCCAATTTTACTGCTGCTGTACTGTGTGCGAAAATTACCGTTTTTGAGCGAAATTTAGCCGAACCGAATAGTTTTCCTTGGAACCATTTGCATGTTTTCTTGTTCGCTTTGCTTCCTAATTTTTTCTGATGATTTCTAAGTAGCGTATCTTTGTTCTGGTTTCATTTTTAACATTCGTAAGTCGCATAATTGCGGTTTGTAATATAGTTATTTTTGTATGCTAATTCTTGAAGGTCATAGAAAAATACTTGTTGCTTTTGCCGTATTATTGGTGTTTGTTGCTTATTAATTCAAATGCTTTGAAGTTGTGTGATACATGAGCCTAATTGTTGAGTGACGCACGTGCTTGTTGAATTTCTTCCAAAACTCCATAAAAGACGTAATTGTGTCGGGTTTTATAAAAATGTCATAATTCATTAACCACTTTAAGTTTTCGCGAATGTGAATAGTGTTTCTTGAGTAGGTCGATGCTTCCGAAGATTTTTATGAATTTTATTTTCAGTTCCGGCCGACTTTTATCTCTGATTTCGCTACTGCCCCGTTTTGAAAGTCCCACTTTCGGGCCAATTTAATAAAAACCAATTGCATTTTTTAGTTCCTTGGCACGTTTTTAGGTAACCATGCGAGTTTCATTTAATTCCGAGCAACTAATTTTTTACTCGTTTTTATCGTTTTTCGTTGATTTCGGTTCCGATTGACATGTATCGTCTTGCTTTGACTTTCTTTTGACTTGTATTCATGTTTAATTAGCAATAGTGTACTAGTTCACTTGAGTTTCCTTGATTCATATACTGTTTGTGCTTACTTTGGTAATTTGTCATAGTTACTTTTACCGTTTTGTGACATTTTCCAACTTTCGTGCAATGAGCTTGTATCGCAACTTTTAGTTGCTCTTTTGTTATTTCTAACATGTTTGTTGAGTTTGTGAAAGGATTCCATAGAGATACTTCGATGCCGCTCACTTTCTCGGTATTCCACTTTATTTGTGGGATACCGCATTTTTCGTACGTCGACGCCTTGGTATTGCGCTTTACTTGCGGGATACCACTTGCACATCTTCTTTTCCCTCATGCGAGGTGTATATACGCATTGTATTTTTTTGTACATTATGTTCGCTTGCAGGATGCTCGTACGGTTTTGATTTATTTTCGTGATCGGCCATACTATTGCTTTGCTTTGATGCCTCGAAGCGCGTTCTGACACTTTTCGTTGTTGATGCTAGCTCATTTGGACCTCTGGGTTTCTTTCGCTTTAGTTTCTGTTGTTCACGGAATTATATCCGTTTGGTATTGTCTCCTATTCCTTTTTACCTATTCCCACATTTTACCGCTTTTGCGCATCATCAATAACATGAGAAGTAGGGTAGACATTCATCTGGCCAAGCCCTTGAAAGAGACTCTGTTTGTGATTGTTTATTCTTTTTGAGCTTGCATAGCGGGATGATGGTTTTAGGTCCTTTTATGGAAACCATTCTTAAGTCCTCATCAAAAGACAAGTGGAGAGGGTTAGTAGCCAACCCCCACCGGTTTCTCGTCCGTGTAGTTCTTATACTTACTTTTTGCAAGTAGACACTCTGAACATGTGCCCTAGATTTAATTGGAGTCTAAGACCCGAATAAGGCAAGTGGAAGGGTCTTGTAATCGGACCCCCATGTTTTGTATAGCTCGCGCTTGGTGTACGCACGCACCATTCTTTCCCCCCGGTCTTTTCTTGCCCTAGTAACATGATACCACGGTTAAAAAAAATTTATTTCCCACAGTATGACGGCTTTGTTGCTGACAGGGATTCGTTCCTCTTGTCTATGGCCTGATCTCCTTACTGCTGTTTGGTCTGATGCTTGGTTGCTTGTCTATGGCGGGACCCCCCTTTCTTACTACTTGGCTTGCACCTCATAGGTGTGTGTTTTACGAGTCGAGCTCGTTTGTCTGGTATTATTGCTTGCTTCCTCCCGTAGGATTATTGCTAGTCTTAGCGTAGCTTCCCTCTTTGCATGCTAACTTAGGTAGAAATTTTATTCACCTTTGCTTTAGGCTATCTTTTCATGCATCTTTAAAACATAAACCAAACTCTTTCTTTTACTTTTGCCTCTGAGGCGCTTAAGAGCACGTTATTTCCTTCCTACCTCCCGCGCATAAGTCTCCAAAGGTCGAGCTGCCATAGGAATAGGATGCGAATGTAACTGTTCAACTAAAAAACACAAAACAGACAAAAACATTTGAGCCGAGCTACGGTAACTCAGATTCCTCAAAAAGGATACGTAGGCAGCGGGGTAGGGCCCGTGCGAGTACAATTCTTTATTTTCCCTATATTTTGCATGCATCCTAGTTCAGTTTTAGGCGTAGGATTTTTACACACTCATAGATTAGACAACAAGCATGGATCCCATCGAGTACGATGGACGTGAGGGGTGCTAGAACATTCCCCTCGCGTAACCGACTCCCTTACCTGTTTCTCTGGTTCGCTTTGACTGTGCTTATCCTTACCCTAGGTTTATTCTGTGTTTCTTTTCCCTCTCTTGGGATAAATAGACATGGATGACGACTCTATTTTATTCGCCACTTTTACGTTTGTACTTGGATGAAATCGGAAGCGACATGCACCTACGGAACAAATGAACTTAGGCAAAAAAAAGGTGCTTCCGGAGATACATCTACGGAAGCAGGGGAGCATTTTTGGCAACGCGCATGGGGTGCATAAGAGACCCAAAGATGGTGTCGCCTCGGTTTTTTTGTGGGATGTGAACTGACTCTTCTTTTATTTTTTGAGTTATGAAAATCAGAGAGTCGCCACCGACTTTTATTTTATCCAATTAAGGAAAGGTTTATAAAAGAAACAGAAAAAGACCTTAAAGAGATTTTAGGTTCGGGGGTAGGTTATACAAAGGGAAGGTGTTAGCACCCTTTGTATCCATGGTTATCCATGGGCTCTTAATTGTTTAGCTCACTTGTTTGAATCGTTTGTTTTGCTTGAAATGCTTGTATGTGGTTTTAAATATTTTGTAAAGAATTAACTTTGTAATGATCCTTGTGCGGATGTATACAAAGTGTTTATCTTTCGAAAGATGTTTTGATGGTTTGAAAAAAGATTTTTAACTTCGTAATGATCCTTGTTTGGATATATACGAAGTGTAGTCCTTTGAAAGTTTGTTTTGGAAAAAACAGTGATGTGTAGAAGCTTTTGTTGTTTTTTTTTTTTGAGCAAGCAATTAGGAGGTATACCCTAAGTTTATAAGGTTCTTTTCTATTCTTTTAGAAAATTTTTCCTTGACTGGATATAGACAGAAATTTATATTTGAAACAGTAAGATTGATTTTGAAAAGAGTAACAGAGGGATTACCCTAAGAGGTGCAAGTGTGATTGTGTTTTGTTTTCAGATATGTTATCTTTGAGATTAGTGATCTAGCGCTTCAGTTATTATTCTCGACATACACGCAATTTTATATGTACAGGAATTTAAAGTGCGGGAATGTAAAATGCGGAAAGTAAATCTACGCTATTACATCGATTGTGTGAGAAATGTAAACTACGCTATTTACATGAATTTGACAACCTATACACTTATCTATGAATTTTAAATTGCAATAAGATAAAGGGAAAATATTTTTGGAGTTTTTTGGATTGGTTGATTTAATTAAAATTAAGGCATAATTAATTTAATTAAAAGGTCAAGAATTAGAAGTAAAATTTAAACCTAAAAAATTAAGTCTAAAAAATGTTCAAATTGTTTGTTAATTAATTTTAAAATAAAATTAATTTTTTTGTGATTTTTGAAATTGTTTTTTGAGATTATTAAGTTAATTAACATATAATTATACAAATAATTATACACATAAATTAAACTTAAAGAGAAAAATATCCTAATTATGTACAAAATTAGTTCATAATATATAAACTTAATTTAATAAAAAGAAAATATTTTTTTCTGATTTTTGATAGGTTAGAAATAATTAAAAGGGAAATATATGAATATATATTGATTAATTTAACAAATATTTTAATTATTAAGAAAAATAAAATATTTTTGTGTCAAAAATTAATACAATATTTTATCAACCTAATAATATTTTTTGCATAATTTTTTTTATTTTTAAAACTATTTTAAATTAATTTTACAAAGAAAATCAAATAAAATAGAAAATATTTAATTTGTGATCCTGTGTGGTTGATCTATGAAAGAGCAGGGTGTGGTTGCGTGTTTTGAAGCGTTTGATGTGTTTTCAGATCGATCATGTGGCTCAGATGTTGAGGGTGCGTGGAAAGATGATGGAAAGCGCACACGGGATCTGGTTGGGGCTAACACGCGCGTTTTTTCAAACGGGCGAATGAGAAGACGCCACGTCTTCATCTCCTACCTCCGGCCAAACCTGTAAATATTAGCTACGGTTTTGCTACGGATTTCTCCTAGCTATTCCGTAGCTAATCATCCCTGATCTCCAAACCTGCAAGGAACAAGGTGAACAAACAATCTGATAGCCCAGATCAAACAAGTAGGTCATCCTGAGCTCGAATATGTTCTTGTTCATGTCTAATTTTGGCTCAAACGTAAAACCCCATCCTTGGAGCTTTCAAACCCTAGAATGGTATATGCTTCTTTTTGCATTCAAACTCTAATTAAACCACCCAGAAAGCATCTATGCTTCATCATAAACACAAATACAAGGTTAAATTCAATTAAATATGCATGTAAATATGTGTTAGAACTCGGTTTAGTTCTTGACAAACCGTAGCTTCTGGGTACTGATTCGTGAGGCTTTGAGGCTGGAAATTGATTTGGTTATGTTCAGTGGAGGTCAGGGAACGTGTTTGAATGTTTAGGACACTTGGAATTTAGCTCTAACTCAAAATTTGAATCTCAAGTTTTCATGGAAATTTTGAAGTGTGAAGAACTATGGCTTTGGCTCTGAATTCGTGTCTTTGATGTTGGCAAGCTCATGTATTTATAGGCAAGGATTTGAGTGCTGAGAAATTAAGCAACCAAGCCTATACTTGAGTGTTTTGAAACTTTGAATTTTTTATGAATAAAAGCTTTGAAAATCTTGGCCATGGCTTCAATTTTCTTCACCCCTCTTGCCATAGGTCTTCTGTACCTCTCTGCTCCATCATTTGAATCAACCTTGGCAACTCATACTATAGACAAAGCATTGGATAATTATCTTGGACAATTTCTTTTTTAATTTAACTTTAAATGAAGTAAAATTAAATCAAAAAAGAAATAAAAATGTCATGGGCCTAAGATTGGTCGTGGACAGCCTTAAATGTAACACCCCAATTCTACCCAGGCATATAGGTACAAATATCAGAGTATAAAAATTAAATTCATAAAACAATTAGGGCGTTACACTTAAGTAACCACATAACCAAACATAACATACTCGTAAAAGATGAGTAACACAAATAATCAAAGAGGAAGGATTCTCATAAACACCTGAATGTATTCATACTTATATATATGCATCAGTAAACAAAACATCCACAACATTCCTCCAAAATACACCGTATGAGAAGGTATCCAAAATACATAATATGAATACATCCAAAGGATCAAATATACATCAAAAGGATCCTATAAGCATTATCTACAAAATAAGTGTTCGATCCCCCCCTAGGTGTTACGTATCACGAGCGGACGATACCAAAACGGACGACTACAAAGAGATCACCTACACTTGCGGATCACCTGCACATTACCCACGAGCAGGTAACATTAAGGCAGAAGGGTGAGAATATAATTCATAATGAAAAGCATGATAAATATAGTAATGCCAACAAGTATCATCAAGAATCATAAAACAAGTAATCCACTAAGTCGACCACAATCAATATATAAGTAATGCGACACACGAATGATAACATAAATTATAAAGACAGACGATGATGAATGAGACTCGACTATGCATATGCATGTGGTACCAAATCCGGAGTAAACTCCTCCTTGTCATTATGACAAATACACCTTGCCGAGCATTATGCTGGGACTTTATTCCACTCAGGAAGCCCGCAGGCTGTCGTCACCGAGCATATAGCTCCCACTGATGACCTCTTGCCACTCAGGTTAATATACCGTTACCGAGCATTAAGCTCCTACTGGTAACCAATGCCCGCAGGCCACCTGTTAATAGCATTCCGCCATTAACGTAATGAAATGTCATGCTGTGCATACAAATGACTCGATTACATAACAACAACAACAACAATATAACTCGGTCACATATCCACATCGCACCGGTTATATTAATCCACACGGATACATCACCAAAATTGCCACTCAGGCGTTCATATTCACACAGCACGCATATACCGTCAAAACATACTTGATTAGCAAATATCATTTCACAAAATACATTTATGAAAAATCATTCAACCACCAACACACTCCTCTTCATCATAAAGCATACTCAAGGGTTCCCATAATACTTCAAACGGCGCGTAGAAACGACCTACGGTTCAAAAGATATAACGAAACGAAGTTTGGAAAATCTATATTTCGCACAGTCCGCTTGAGCTCCGCTCAGCGGACCCAGACAGAAAATTATCAGACAAAATTGCAGAAACTCCGCTCAGCGGACCTCCACAGAGATTTTCCTGCAAAAGAACCTCCGCTCAGCGGACCCTAGGCCGCTCAGCGGACCTGCGTAAACCTAGAAAAATCAGTTCTGCAACAGACCTGCAAAATCCCACCCAATCATCTCAAAACCTCAAATAAGCTTCCCTACACATCCTACACAATCCATACATGCCATATATTCACTCTAACAATCAATGATCCATGGTTCACTCACTAAATGTCAATAACCTAATAATTCCTTCATGAGCAAGAAAACATGGAGAAATGAAAAACAAACGTGATCAATGGGGATATCTATCATCATACTACACATACACACCACAAAATCAAGTTTATAACTTCAAAACTCACAAAACACCCAATCCACCATTGTTGGTCAAACTTAGAAAAGAGCAAGAACAAGAACAAAACAAACAAAACTATAAGAATCATACAATCAAGATAAACTAGATTCACCCCCTTACCTTGGTTAGATTCTTGGCTCTAGCTTGGTTTGGATTTCTACAACTCTCTTCTTCTCTTTGTTTTTCTCTTCTTTCTCTTCTCTTCACAAGTTTTCTTTCTTTCTTTCCAAAATATCTCTTTTTCTCTCTATAACTCTTTCTATTTCTCTACTTCTCATTTTCACCCACTCAACTCTCATAAATTCCAATTTTGGCCCAAATGTTACTAAACATTAATTCTAACCAATTAACACCAAAACATAATAATTACACACATGGAAAGTATTAGGTAAAATATTAGCATAATTAATATTCACCGACTGACTCGACTCAAAAACGGTAAAATTTAGGAAAATGTAGCAAACATCACAATTAATCAGAAAAACACATTTACGGGCGTTACATTAAACATCCTTAGGAACATGTTTGGATCACAAATGCTTGGGCCCTTTTGGAAAAAAAACAAATTTGATCAATGTTGGTTTCATGCATTTTCCCAAAAAATGACCAACTTCAACAAGACATAACTCCCTCAATTTTGATCATATGAAGGAGTTCTTGTACTTTTTAGAAACCTTAAGATGTCCTCTACAAGCTACTTTGGAAGCTTTTTTGCATTTGGAGAAGTTATCTTGATGTTATGGGCTTTGACAAAAAACTGCTTTTTGTTGACTTTGAAAATGACCTGTAATGTCTTGGCTCATATTTCCCAAATGGTAAATCCAATGAACATGGGACCAATTTCATTTGAAATGTAATTGAATTTCCTTCAAAATGAGCTTTGGTTGGAATTTTTCGGATGAACGAGGAGAGAGTTATGGCCGGTCAAAGTTTAGTTGACTTTTTAGGAGAAAACCCTAATTTTGAAACTTAGAGTTTTGTCGATTTCTGAAATTTTCTTGATGAATTATGATCAAACATTGATCAAATGATGAATCTTTTGACAAAATGTGGATGTTGACAAAAAATTGCATTTTTGACTGTCTGTTGACTTTTCGGTCAAACTGGTCGTCTGTTGACTATTTGAGCTGTTGACTGTGCGTCCGAGCGAATCGAAGTTTGAAAATTTGTCTGGTGGTACTTTGAGACATATGGAGATCCATGAAATCCATTTGAGGTCTCAAAAACTCGTTCTCCTGAAAAAAAGCAAAAACCCTAGTTAGGGACTGTTTGTGTAGGAGACAGTTAGGCGTACCTGATTTTTGTGCAGTGTTGAGTCTCTGCTGATCATGTGATTATCAGAAGACTTCTAGAACAAAAATCTTAGAAATTTGAAATGTGAATGATTGATTTGACTGATGGTACAAACACGGAGAATTGCGCTGATAGTGTAACACCCCATATTTTCTAATTTTAATTTAATCGGAAATTAAATTATTATTTAGAATTATTTGGTATTTTTGTTGAACTAATTGGAGGAATTATGGAATATTGGTCCTTGGGCCAAGTGTAGTATTTAGTAATGAGGGGGTGTTAAGTTGTGGAGTCCATTACTAAATTATGTTATGCTTTCATAAAACAAGGAAATAAGAGAATATTGGACTTTTGGGGTGTGAGGGATAATTATAGGGTGTATGGAGTAAAAAGCTCTACACTTAGTCCTAATTCTATTATTATTTTATTATTGGAAAAATAGAAAAATAAAGGAACAAGAGAAGAGTTGGGAGAAAAGATTTTGATCGTAAAGTGAGAAGAGCAAAGGAAGGAGGAAAACCTCAAAGCTCAAGGAGAATCAAGAACCTAATTCCAGGTAAGGGGTGATTACTCTAATTATGTAGTATTATGATTTTGATGATGATAGGATTGAATTAAGGGATTAGAATCTCTATTTGGGATGTTAGGTTTTGTGAAATACCAACACTGACATGTATGATTTGATGAATTGACTGCAATTGATGATGTAGTAATGTTACATGGTGTTGTGGTATGTTGTTTGTGCATTAGAATCATGCATTTTGAGTATTTTGATGTTATCGATGATCAATTTCGTAATGGTATGAGTTGGTATGTGTTTGGGATGCATAAAAGTCTTAAAAATCATGTTTTTCAGTTTCTGGGTTCGTGGGAACCGGTTCCCATGTGGGAGGAACCGGGTTCCACTGTATTAGAACGTTAAAAATGGCATTTTTGGGTCCAGGAACCGGTTCCCATGTGGGACGAACCGGGTTCCAGTACAAATTCCAGCAGCACGTTTTGAAAACTATTCTAACTTCAAACAGCTCTAATTTTCAAACCGTAAGTCCGTTTTAGACGCCGTTTTGGACGTTGTTTCTTAAATTAAATACTCTACGATATAAAGTAAAGAAAACAACAATAACTTGATTTTATTCTGAAAATCTTGATTTATTTCGTTTATGGCGTGTTTTGTACATTGTGTGCATGATTTGGTTAATGTGACAATGTGGTGATGTTGTAATGATATAACTGTGATTTGACGTTATATGTGGTGTGAATTATAAATGATGAATAGGTGATATGGACGTAAGGTCTGATTTTTGTATCGTGTTTATAATATTTATTGGGTGATGTCTTACATGTATGCGTGTGATATATTGTATGAATGATAAAACATATGCATGCTTATTGGTGATGAATTGGTGATGATAATGAGACGATGTGATACATCGGATTGGTGATGTTGTAAGCATGTTATATGTTGCATTCATTCGCATACATTTTTGGTGATGGATCCCGGTGATGAAATGGATCAAAATGGTGGGCATAATTCCCATTGTGTGGAATTTGTGCTGGTTAAACTGAATCTCGGTGATGAAAAAGATCAGTTGGATGGGTGTATCCCATGTATGGTACCACATGCATAAGAGTCTGCATGGTCTTTGTATAAATTGTGATATGTCAGGATGAATTCCGGTGTTATGATTGTGTTGTGTTATTGGTGCATACTTTCGACTTGTGTTTGTGATTGGTATGAATTGATAAATCTGAATACACTAAGTAGGGTGGATAATTGCTTATGAATTCTATATCGGACGATTTATAATGCTATTTAATTATGATGTAGTCTCACCCTTACTTTAATGATTTCAAATTGAAGTAGCGGCCTAAGCAATCGGTGAGGATGACTCGTAGAGTTTATCCGATTATGTTGGGTCGTGTCGGTCATGCTCTGATCTTGTAACACTGGGGGACGATAGTCTTAGAGTTTACTTGTGATACACTATTTTGCCATTATTGTATAATGTACCGTTGATTTTATCGGAAATGTTTTATAACATTGTTGAATGAGTTTCCGCTGTGTTGAACATGTATTTTGATATTTTTGGATTATTCCTAATAAAGCATGACAAACGACTTGGTATTCTATTTCTTTTATTAATTGTAGCATCCTTGCTGTGTATTTACTCTGATTTTTATTATATTTTCTGCGGAGGTTTTAGAAGGGTGTTACAATAGTGGTATCAGAGCAGGTCGGTCCGTCCGGCCAAGTGTCGAGCCAGTTGAGTTGCGCGACAGTTGAATACTGTCGGCATATTATCCCTTGGTATGCGACATGTGAGTGGATCACTGTCGGTACTTGGTTGTTTGTTGTGGAAGTTGGTTTGAAACAAGTGGGAGAGAAGCTTTGCTTCTCGGTTATGTTCAGTTGTAAGACGATTGATTCAGTAGGCTGTTGTTGGCAACCGTGCAAGCGTTGTTGGAGTTGTTGTTTTCCGAATCGAAGGTGACTTGAAATTAGGACTTGACTGGTAGTTAAGTTGGAACATCTGGAAGGAAAATGATTAGAGGTAATTGATGATTATTGGTAGGAGAGGGAAATTAAGAAGTTGCAATGTATCAGCTCTGCTGATGGGCTGCGAAGTTGTCAGTTGAGTAGTCGTGCGTCTCGGAAGAGGTTCAGTTGTAAGTTTGCATAGAGGATTGTTGTCGTAATGTTTCAGAAATCGCACTTCGGCAATGGGATGTGTTGCTCAAGTTATAAGAATGTTTGGAAGTGAAGAGATATGATAAGGGGCTGTTTGGAAAATGACCGAGTTGAAGAGAATGAGTTTTGGAGTGAAATTTTCGTAAGCAAAACGCCGGAAAATTGCTGAATAGCTGCCGAACTTCGAAAATTCATAACTGGAGTTCTGGACATCCGATTTGAGTTCCGTTTGAAGCGTCGGAAAGCTAAAGAGATGAACTTTGTTATAAAAATGGTTGCAGAAGCTGTAACATATTTAATTGTGACAGGATGATGTTGGAAAGAGGTGGAGTTGCGGTTACGCGTGCTCTTAGAACTAGACTTGTTTGGTTGGTACGGCACGGGATGTCAGTGTCAGAGTTGAACGGATTGAAGGAATAATTAGAAGGTTTGTTGAGAAGCAATTTTAAGAATTAAGTGTACCATTTGAGGAGTTTTGGAAATATCATTTAAGGTGTCGCTGCATGGCGTCAGTGTTGCAATTTCGAACAACGATTGGAAAATTCATGTCTTGAGATCCGAGTGTCTGATTTAAGTGCCGTTTGGGGCATTGCGAAGCTGACTTAATAACCATGATATATGTTGTTATTTGATGTTTAAAACTTGTTTGAAATGTGTTCTCATTATAAAAACAGAGGCGTGGGAATTCTGGGTTGCTGGGAACCGGTTCCCAGATAGAGACAACCCGGTTCCCCATAGTAAAAATTAGAGATGAGTTGTGGGGAGCAGCCAGGAACCGGTTCCTATGTGGGAGGAACCGGGTTCTACTGTGTGTTTTTGGAAAATTGTTTTTACTTTAAAAAAAAACCATAACTTTTGATCCTATGAGGAGATATTCTGAAGTCGGTTAAGGAAGCGTAAAACTTATTGAATAGGAATGCCTACTACCACGATTGTTTGAAACAAAATTGAGTAGAATATGTTGTTAAGGAATAAGTGAATGAGATGTTCGGTAATAAAGATGATTTGAGTGCCGATGGATTTTAGTGAGGAGTGAATTAGTAGGAGAGGTGGAACAAACTTTGAGAACAATTGAAGTCGTAATTGTGATGTCAAAGTAACGACAGGTATAAAAGAAGAATTGTAGAGAATTTCTAACACCTATTGATGTGAGGAAGACTTTGTGGAAATTCCGAGTGGAATGACATTTGGACGTGAAAGATGTCATGGGATTTAGATTAAAACCTTGAGTTATGAATGTTGTCGCGGTCTTTTGCTAAGATGAGGATTTTAATTTGGAACGAGATGAATAGTAATGTACGAGTATACTAGTGATTATGAAGTTTGGGAGTACTTAACAGGTGTGTGACGCTAAGTGACCATGAAGCAGATTATGTAAAATGTTTGGATGTTGGTATCTCACTGACAAGATCCACTGAGAGGGAAGTGTGCGAGTTGTAACGACTCAGAGTGAACTATTGGACTATGACGATGTTAATGAGTTTGAGTGCAAACTCGGAAAAGGACACTATTATGTAGTAACGATGGTTTATGCTTAAATATGATTGTCGGCTATCTATTGACAAATTGAGGACTTGATCACCCTTAATCTCTTGTTGATAGTAGACGGGATCATATAGATAGGATGAGCTTGTTTGTTACCTTAATGGTTTAGGATATGATGGATACTAAGCCGTGAGAATAATCACTCACCATGTTGTGTGAATTTATGAAGAAGTGAATATGAAAGAGTGCAACATATTGGACGGTGATTTAAGACGGGTAATCAGAGTCACGCTGCGAAAGTGAGATGCGGAGTAGTGTGCGAGTACTACTCGTGGGCAGTGAGGAATTAATATGCCGGGAGCCTACGTAGAGAACATGAATTGATCTATATGATAGATTTAGAATCTAGTGGATGCAAGGATGTCGTGCTAGTGAATTAGAACTCTTTTGAATAATTGCCGAGATAATGAGTATGTTATTGTGGATGTACTTAGTTAACGAGTATGTATTCAGCGAAGTTAAGGCGATGAGTGTATACTATATGATGCTATAATAATTTTGTACTGTTGTAAGGTATTATTGTAGATTTCCAGATATAATGAGGAATTATACTCTATGAAGAACGAGGTTGATTTAATTCTTAGAGAAGAGCGAGACTCGGTTTGAGCTATTTTGTAAGCAATGGTATATTAAGGCTGATGAGTGTGATTATAATTACTTGTGTGTACTCGTTCTGATGGTTAGAATGTTTAAATAGAGGAAGTAAATCAGGACTTTGTTTTTGAGTGCGAGAAAGTGTTGCTAAATGGTAGATTAGTACCATGTATGATAAAGAAGGATTCTGGAATGAAGGAGTAAAGAGAGTTGGAATTGGATAAAACTGAGAAATCTAATTAGTAATGACGATTGTAATGAGTAATCAAAATAGAGCAGCAAAAACGGAATGTGACGTGTTGGGTAATTGCTGGTATGACTTGAGAGGAGTCAGATAGTTGAAATTCAATGGTATAGGAATGTTATTATCGAGTTATTGAAGGAAGCAGTTGGTGAAAAGTGTAAGTATTGTTTTATCGCTCAGATGGAAAAGTGTGTCTAAGGTTGGTACGTTCGGTAGATGGAATGCATTACTGCAGTGTTGATCAGGTGTGATCATACCATGGATTGTGTAATTATATCATTTAGTTTTTGGGTGTATTGTATGAGTCGCACCTCGACGTTTCATTGTCATTAACCTTTTGGAGATATAGCAAGTGGTACATCTGTGGTGTGATCGAATGCGATGTAAGAGCTGAGATTGAATGCATGAGACATGCTTTATGTTGATTATGTCGGATTAATTTTGAGGATCGACCAGGGGAATGTTACTTGGGAATTGGAGAGTCATATGAAGGACTCCAATCCGGAACTTCCACTTGGAGTATGTTTTCGAGGACGAAAACTCTTTTAGTGGGGGAGAGTTGTAACACCCCATATTTTCTAATTTTAATTTAATCGGAAATTAAATTATTATTTAGAATTATTTGGTATTTTTGTTGAACTAATTGGAGGAATTATGGAATATTGGTCCTTGGGCCAAGTGTAGTATTTAGTAATGAGGGGGTGTTAAGTTGTGGAGTCCATTACTAAATTATGTTATGCTTTCATAAAACAAGGAAATAAGAGAATATTGGACTTTTGGGGTGTGAGGGATAATTATAGGGTGTATGGAGTAAAAAGCTCTACACTTAGTCCTAATTCTATTATTATTTTATTATTGGAAAAATAGAAAAATAAAGGAACAAGAGAAGAGTTGGGAGAAAAGATTTTGATCGTAAAGTGAGAAGAGCAAAGGAAGGAGGAAAACCTCAAAGCTCAAGGAGAATCAAGAACCTAATTCCAGGTAAGGGGTGATTACTCTAATTATGTAGTATTATGATTTTGATGATGATAGGATTGAATTAAGGGATTAGAATCTCTATTTGGGATGTTAGGTTTTGTGAAATACCAACACTGACATGTATGATTTGATGAATTGACTGCAATTGATGATGTAGTAATGTTACATGGTGTTGTGGTATGTTGTTTGTGCATTAGAATCATGCATTTTGAGTATTTTGATGTTATCGATGATCAATTTCGTAATGGTATGAGTTGGTATGTGTTTGGGATGCATAAAAGTCTTAAAAATCATGTTTTTCAGTTTCTGGGTTCGTGGGAACCGGTTCCCATGTGGGAGGAACCGGGTTCCACTGTATTAGAACGTTAAAAATGGCATTTTTGGGTCCAGGAACCGGTTCCCATGTGGGACGAACCGGGTTCCAGTACAAATTCCAGCAGCACGTTTTGAAAACTATTCTAACTTCAAACAGCTCTAATTTTCAAACCGTAAGTCCGTTTTAGACGCCGTTTTGGACGTTGTTTCTTAAATTAAATACTCTACGATATAAAGTAAAGAAAACAACAATAACTTGATTTTATTCTGAAAATCTTGATTTATTTCGTTTATGGCGTGTTTTGTACATTGTGTGCATGATTTGGTTAATGTGACAATGTGGTGATGTTGTAATGATATAACTGTGATTTGACGTTATATGTGGTGTGAATTATAAATGATGAATAGGTGATATGGACGTAAGGTCTGATTTTTGTATCGTGTTTATAATATTTATTGGGTGATGTTTTACATGTATGCGTGTGATATATTGTATGAATGATAAAACATATGCATGCTTATTGGTGATGAATTGGTGATGATAATGAGACGATGTGATACATCGGATTGGTGATGTTGTAAGCATGTTATATGTTGCATTCATTCGCATACATTTTTGGTGATGGATCCCGGTGATGAAATGGATCAAAATGGTGGGCATAATTCCCATTGTGTGGAATTTGTGCTGGTTAAACTGAATCTCGGTGATGAAAAAGATCAGTTGGATGGGTGTATCCCATGTATGGTACCACATGCATAAGAGTCTGCATGGTCTTTGTATAAATTGTGATATGTCAGGATGAATTCCGGTGTTATGATTGTGTTGTGTTATTGGTGCATACTTTCGACTTGTGTTTGTGATTGGTATGAATTGATAAATCTGAATACACTAAGTAGGGTGGATAATTGCTTATGAATTCTATATCGGACGATTTATAATGCTATTTAATTATGATGTAGTCTCACCCTTACTTTAATGATTTCAAATTGAAGTAGCGGCCTAAGCAATCAGTGAGGATGACTCGTAGAGTTTATCCGATTATGTTGGGTCGTGTCGGTCATGCTCTGATCTTGTAACACTGGGGGACGATAGTCTTAGAGTTTACTTGTGATACACTATTTTGCCATTATTGTATAATGTACCGTTGATTTTATCGGAAATGTTTTATAACATTGTTGAATGAGTTTCCGCTGTGTTGAACATGTATTTTGATATTTTTGGATTATTCCTAATAAAGCATGACAAACGACTTGGTATTCTATTTCTTTTATTAATTGTAGCATCCTTGCTGTGTATTTACTCTGATTTTTATTATATTTTCCGCGGGGGTTTTAGAAGGGTGTTACAGATAGCGGGTTTGACTAGTAACTGGCTGTCCGGGTATTAACGAAACAGTTAAAGTGAAAACTTAACAGTTAAAGTTAATTTTTTTTCTTTTTGTTTTTGTTGTGTTAATGGTGAAAAATTATTTACATGATTTGTTAGAGAAACAAAAACATAATAAATAAATAAAATATACTGTACGCGAACGAAATTACTGATAATAATATTGAAAAGGATTTAATGCACAGAAATATAAATATTTAACTAGCAATAAACACGCATAATATTATCTTACTAATTAAACGACGGTACAACAGATAGTACAATATTTAATACTGACAGTACAAATATTACATAAAAAGGTATAACGAACAATACGATAAATATAATGAACGGTACATTATTTGAAAGCGAAAGATACGATAAACTTTAAGTATGACGATTAAAAACCCATGCTATAAACAACAATATATAGATGTTCGGGAGTGCAAGCATCCCAGGTCCGCATTTTTCAGGACTATGCAGACAGAAAAAGGACATGATCACCACAAAAACAGTGATGACCACAAGAAAAAACGTATCCACCCACTTTGTCATTTATGCCGGGGAAGAAGAGAAAATAATTAGGAGCTAGTATGATAGAAATTTGGGAGATGAGTGAAATTTGATGTGAGAATTTATGGAAAAAATGAGGGGTATCTATAGAGTGAAAAGAGGGATGGAGATGTTGGGGAATGAAGTGGTACCGTAAAAAGGGAAAATTTGAATAGTAGTAGGATTTGAAAAAAAAGTATGGTAGGTTTTGAAAATAAAGGGGCATAGAATAAAGTTAGGATTTGATTTGAAAGAAAGAGATTTGAAAAGAAAGGAAGATATTTGAAAAGAAAGAAAGAGATTTTGAAAAAATAATATAGTATAAAAATAAAAATTAGTGGGAAATAAAACCAATAATAATTTAATTGTTACCAGTATAATCTGAAACCCGGACTCTGCGTCTGCAAATTTTAATTCTGTACCAACTGTGTCAGCATTATTTATCTGAAAATAAATCTCAAATAAACAGTGTATGAAGTGATAAACAGTATTTGGCGTTTATGTAAGAATAAATTCAACAGCGAACCAAAATACTGTTATAAAAAATTCTAAAAATTGAGTATTCATAAAATCAGGATATTTATGAAATAAAAATCCAAGATTGTATAAAACTTCAAATTTTTAGACAGAAGTCTGTTGACTTCTCTTTGAAAAAAAGACGCAGGCAAATTTTGGGGTATAACAGATGGATTAAGAGTTTTCCTAATATATTTTCATATCTTTCATTCAATGGGTCTCTCTCACTGCCTTCTCTCTCTTTATTTCCTAACCGCTTTCCCTCTTCTTTATTTCTGCAAATTTATCCGTAACTATTTCTGCAAATTTATCCGTAACTTACTAACTTGAAGAATTGATTTAAACCACTAGTGCAAAAAGAACAATATAATTTGAAAATTTACACCCGATATCCTAAAAACGGGTGTAAATAAGAAATACGGTGGCAATTTTGTAAATATAGTGTTATTTTAAGTATTAGTACGTGACAATTTACACCCTATTTTAAAAATAATGGGTGTAAATTAAAAATATTATTATTATCAAATCCCAATTACTCCCGTTAAATTTAAAACGGGTGTAAATTTAAATTGATTAAAAAAATTATTTTTTAAAAGTAGAGCTTATTTTTCAAAAGCTATTTTTTCAAAACCCGGAAAAAAAGCCCATAAACGTAAGCGTTTTTCCTAAAAGCAGAGCTTATTTTTCAAAAGCTATTTTTTTCTCTCATTTTCCTCACATAACAAGAACAATTCACCCAAACTCTTCATCTAGTTACCAACAATCGGATTCAGTTTTCGATTTGGAATTGTTTCAATTTCAGTTTCGCGGTTCTATTTGAGCTTCACGGCTATGTTTGGTGTTCGCGAAGGTTTTTTGTTCATAATCCAATTGCCACTCAGTTCTGTTATGCTTCGAGTTTGGAGGTTTCAACTCAGTGTGGAGTTTGGATTCGAGCAGAGCTTTTTCAAGGTTCATATTTTGCATTCGAGCCAAGTTTCCGATACATGTTTGTTTTGAATTCAAATCAAGTTTTGTTTCAGAATTTGATTTATGTTTTTGACTCAATTACGGAACTACTACAGTTTGATTGTGATTCAATTTCGGTGCAGATTTTGGTTTAAGTTAAAATTAAAGCTAGTATGCAACATCATAAAGCTAAACTGGAACAGCGCTTACCAGTTGAAATGAAGTAAAATGCAGATTTTGTCCTTGCTTGCAAGGTGTTCAATGAAATGTTCCAACTAGATTCTTTCTTCTTTTTATTCAGTTTTGATTTTCTTTTTTTTTTATTTATTCTTGTCTATAACAGACACCAAAATGGATATATTCCTCCATGATAAATTTCTTGTTTCTTACTTAGCTACTAGAATTGGAAACTTATGATTACGAAGAATTTGTACTTTGGATTTGTGTCAATGTTTACTTACCATTTGAATACAAATTTTGGGTATTGATGTGAGATTGTTTTTATCACTAATCTACAACAAAGTATTATGCACATTACGGTGAGTTTCCTTTTCATAGTTGTAAACACTTTTCATATGGCTTGCTTGCTTGCTTCAAATATATAAGGCTTCATTTTCTGAATAGAAAAAACCCTGTCTGCAATAGATGAGAAAAGAATAGTTTCACGAGTGATGGGTTCAGGATGAATAGATGGTAGTTTAGATCTAGTATGTGTTGTCAAATGGTCCATATAGCGGTGCTACCACCTCGACCTCGTGGCAGAATTTTTGCGAAAAAACCGCTATTGCTATGCGATATGTTATTTAGCACGTAGTTTTGTCATGTCAAATAGTGTCTACCACACTAGATCCAATAAAGACACCTGTAGGAAATCAAAGCTTACACTGATGCCGTCAATCCAAACATGATTGTATACATTACACTCGAAAACATTTTCTCAAATTGATACATGAGTGTTTTATTGGCTTAAATTTAGTATCTATCAGAATGACTTATAAGCTATTTTTATTTTATATAAATTTGACTTTGATATTGTGTCTGCAGTGTTGCACAGATATGGAGGCGGGCTTATGAAAGGAGAAATCAGAGACGGTGTTTCTGTTGTTGCCTCTGATGCAAAACAAGGAGTGTCATCAAAAAATCACGCTGATAATATGGTTGCATCAACTCCACCTATAGTTCATTCATATGTTTATCATATTGGAGTCCCTTCACATAGACCTTCCATTGTGAGTCAGAAGCCAGGACAGAGAGCTCATCATAAGTGGAAAGGTCCAGATAAAATCAGTAGGATATACTGCGATTGGATCGACGACTTCGACTAGAGGTATAATAACTTATATTCCCAATCTTGGAAACATGGAAATGGGGACTTATGTAATCACCATGTTGCTGAATAAGCTATGAGTATCATTCCCATCTTGTTATATCATCTATAATGTCTTGTGTGATCCATCCTTAGCTTCCAGCACTTGTAGCACTTTGTTCAATTCGCAGATTATTGTTCTGTGCACTTCTCTTTGGTGAAGGATTAATCTTCTTTTTATGTTTTTGTTTCAGTTTTGAGTGTAACAAGGGCTTCCTTGTTTGTGCATCAGACTGCGATGCGTCTATAATTGTTCTTTAGTTAGCTCATGTCCTATCTCTGTTACCTCATGTTTGAAAAAGGGAAAGAAGAAAATATTGAGGTGTTATTTGAACTCTAATTTCGTTTTCTTTTATCTGTTTGGCCATATATATGTTTTAAATTGGCAAAAGCTTCCAACTTGTTTTTGTTGTTTCAAAACCTATGAAGCACGAACGTCAATACGAACACGACACAGACACTCGGCCACCAGACACTCCGATACTGATATCATTGCAGCCAAATTTCGGACAACCAATTCTCGGGAAAGATACCCAATTTATTCAGAACTGGACTAATTTCAATACGCTGTATGCACTCTCCTTTTTTATTTTTAATTTTCCTCAAATATAATTGTATTTGTATTGCTTGAATTCAAAAGAGAAAATTATTCATGGTTACTTTACTTTTGACAGAATGATTCAAGGGAGTGGATTAAGTGGACCAATTCCTTCCAAAATTTCACTTTTGAGAAACTTAACTGACTTGTATATATGATATTTTATATTCCGATAAAGCATGGGATGGAGTTTAACTTTCATTTTAATTGTGTGACTTTTAGTGTAAATTTGTCAAGTTCAGGAGGACATGTTTGTCCTAGACTTAATTACTCATGAACCACAGTGGCCAATATTTTTTGATTATTTGACTAATTTCCATAATTGATTTAGGTAACTGTAGATATGGTGGAGACCTTGCAAAGTAGTTAGTAGCCTCTTTGCTCAGTGTTCTTACTAGTTGTAGGAGTGTTAGAATACCCTTTACAGAGAAGACTCCTCAAAAAGTATGGTCAATCCTTAAGTTTCTCAAAATATTATCACCCGGGAACACTTTCGTTTTCCACTCACTTTTTCTTCCTTCTCTGTGGTCTTTTAAACAGGTGGCCAATATTAAAGTGAAAGAACTTGGAAATAATCCAAAAGTTTATATTTGGGACGGGCAAGGTAAAAATTTATTTAGGTTTCAAATAGATTATTTACTCCTTTAAATATTTTAAAAAGATATTGAGTGGTTAAACTGACAATAACATACCACTTTCAGGACCTAACCCACATATGGGCCATCTAGCTTGGGCTGATGCATTTGTTGTCATAGCTGATTCTGTTAGTATGATAAGTGAAGCTTGCAACACAGGGTAAGCTTGTGAATAAGTATTTCTAAAATTAACACTAATTTAAATACTTTCTCTTGGTTCAAGTATTTTATATTATGATAATAAACTATTTTGTTTGTTCCACAGAAAGCCCGTTTACGGTGTGGGGTCTGAGCGTTGTAAATGGAAGTTTGCCGAATTTCACAAATCATTGAGAGAGCGGGGAGTTGTAGCTAGTTTATCCTTCTCTGTTTTGTAGCTAGTTTTTTGTTTCCTATAATGATGATTGTGGCTTGCTTCGTTGTCGGTCATTTCTAGGTTTTCCGAAAGGATGATAGAGCCAGTCTTGATAGGAAGGAGTTGTTTAAGAACACTTTGAGAAAAGGAGCTTATGCATGGAAAAAGATTATTGAGCTTCGTCTTACGGAAAAGGAAGCTAATAAGCTTAGAAACTTTGTGGATCAGCCTGCTTTTACAGATCTTCATTGGGTATAATTCTAATTAATTTATGGTACTATGGTATACGTGAGGCAGGCAATTGTGGCTGATGCATCGACTGCTTTGTCACGAGCAGTTTGCATTGCTACTAGATATAGTGCTGTTTGAAGACAGTTTGGGTCTCAGAATGGTAGTCTTGAAACACAGGTAAGGTTTAAAACATATGGATGCAAGTATGTTGCTTGTCAAAGAATTCATAGTTTTTAGATATTTTGCTTATGGAAATTTTTTCAATAAGTAAATATATGCCAATTCATTTTAATTTGATTGTGTAAATTTAGGTAGTTTTCTTTTCACCAACAAGTTTTTTTCAATAAGGATAAATTTGAAGGTGAAGAATTTTGAGAACTCAACAACAATAGATATAGCAGGCAGTGGTGAGATCAAAGGTATATTACTAAGTGCTGGAGTCCTTGCCATGGTTGTTGGCAATGATACACTCTTAGCTGGAGCAGAGGTAACTACTCACACATTGGTTTATGGTTGTATAGTATGTTTTGTTCTCTTACTTTTGTAATAATTCATTTCTGTTATCTATCAATTTATGTTGAGTTAGATTATTTAAATCGCATGATGGTGTAATTTTTGCATGGAGAGGCAGTTCTAAATCCAATTCCCCTTTTGAACTGGTTGCATCACTATGCGGACACACTAAATCTGTTGTTTGCCTGGCTGTTGGATGTAACAAGATGTTGTACTCAGGATCCAAGGATCAAAGCATCAAGGTATATTTTGATTGTTTGGCAATAAAGAGTCTCTGTGAATCTTCAGTGGTTTTTTGCTTTTCTATGTTAGCTCTACACAATTGCTTGTTGCTTAATATATGTTTTGTTTGATAAATTGATAATGATTTCTTATTGTTTTGTTCAGGTTTGGGACCTAGACAAATTTGAGTGTAAAATGACACTCAATGCGCATATAGGAGAAGTCACATCCCTTATTTGTTGGGACAAATTCTTGCTATCCGGTTCATCAGACTGCACTATCAAGGTCTGGTATAAAACCGTCGAGGATACTTTGGAAGTTGCATATTCACACAATGTAGAAAACATTTTTTAACATTTTTTAAGAAATTAGAGGTTTGTTGTGTGGCTCTGAATTACTATATAATGAATAATTTTGTAGACTTTGCTTGAGAAGATGAAGTCGGTGTACACGAATGTAGAAGGTCTTCCTCCGGATCGAATTGTGGAAAGCAATTGCTTCTCCAGGGCGTGGTATTTTGGCCATGGATGAATCCAATGCTACATGTGGAAAGCGGTTGGATTCAATTGGACTAGAGAACACCGAAGCTAATCGTCAAGTATGGCGTAAAATTATATATGAAGAAAGTGTTATGACTTGGTTAAAATATAATTTTTATGTGTATGATTTTATAGTACTTGAAATATTATGAATGCACATGATTTTGTATACTTTTTGGTTAATATTAAAAATATTTTGACTTAGTTAAAATATGATTTTTATGCGTATGATTTTATAGTATTTGCAATATTATGACTGAAAATGAAATATAACTAAATGGTGTATATTAAATAGGGTGTAAATAGATTTAAATATAATATAATTGTTCATTCATAAATGACGTATTTACACCCGATTTTTATTAAAATAGGGTGTAATTAAGAAGATATCTACACCCAATTTTAATTAAAACAGGGTGTAATTAAAACGTAATTACGCCCAATTACACCCGATTTTTATCAAAATAGGGTGTAATTAAAACGTAGTTACGCCCAATTACACCCGATTTTTATTAAAACAGGGTGTAATTAAAACGTAGTTACGCTCAATTACACCCGATTTTTATTAAAACAGGGTGTAATTAAAAACGTAATTACGACCAATTACACCCGATTTTTATTAAAACAGGGTGTAATTAAAAACGTAATTACACCCGATTTTTATTAAAATAGGGTGTAATTAAAAACGTAATTACGCCCAATTACACCCGATTTTTGTTAAAATAGGGTGTAACATAGAACATATTTACACCCGATATTCTTAAAATAGAGAGTAATTACGAACGTATTTACACCCGTTTTACACCCGTTTTAAATGGGTGTAAATGTGTTAGACATTTCTCACCCTGTGGATATACACCCGATTTTTATTAAAAATAATGGGTGTAAATTTAATAAAAAATGGGTGTAAATTAACATTTTTGTACTAGTGAACTAAGGCTATGTTTGGGAGTTTGGAGGGGAGGGGAGGGGAAGGCTTCCAAAAACAAAATTTTAAAAAAAATATAGGAAAATATTTGACATTTTTGAAAAAATGATTTTGTTTAGAATGATAAAAGAGTCATTATCATTACTAAATTTTTAATTTTCAAAATACTATAACAACCTAAAAGATATTTGGAAAATCTATGTAAGCCCTTCAAAACCCTCCAAAACCCTCCTTCAATACAATTTTTGAGTTCCCCCATTTTATGGGATTTTTGGTGTTATGAATAAACTCAAACCCTCCAAAACCCTCATACCCAAAATCCTTTTATCCTTTTCACCCAATTCTTCCTATTTTTCAAAGTCCTCCCCTCCCTTCCCCTCCAAACTCCCAAACATAGCCTTAAAAATTTAATGCCCTACAATTGACTTTTTAAAAGTTCTGTTAAACATAATCAATTGTTCTATAATTCTTCACTCTTTTGATTTAAATCCACATTTATGTCTATCAGATAATGTTCATCCACTTTGGATCAAACAACTCTTTTCCTATTGAATTTTCTTAATCTTAACAATGAATGACAAATTAATGAATATTTACCCAAATAGTTGAAAATAAATAACTGTATTTTTCCAATGTGTACCATCCTCAAATAAGTCACAAGTACCATAAGACTGATCTTTCTTCTATATTCCATCTCTTTATCCTCTTTTCTCATGTGTCTTGCAAGAATTCTCAACACATTTATCATTTATACATCTTGTGAATAGAATTGTCAACAAGAGCATGAAGAAAAAAATATCCTTATTACAACTTAATTTGAATATTCTAGGTGTATATATTTTTAATGTTTTTTTTTTTCGTATTGATTTTGATAGAACCGTGTTTGATGTAAAAAAATAATTATGATGTAGAATTTGATATTTGAAAAAATATTGTTATTGTTGTTTTAAGTTTCAGAAACCACCTTCATAGGTTTTTGTTTGGTTTTTAGAGAAAACGTAGATGGGTAAAAAAATAATATGTGAAAAGTTGTGTAATACATATGTTTTTTTCAGTAAATCTAAATCATTCATTAAATCTTAAAGCTATTCTTTTATGTTTCACCAATGAACAATATAGTTATACCTCACCTTTGAAGTTACCGGTCTTTTTATTCTTTACTATTTATATAAATTATTAAATTATTTTGTTTGTAGTCTTTTTAGTATAATGAAAACTACATATTTAAAAGCAAAGTCGTCTTAATTTTTCGGAGACCCTATATAAATTAATTAAATTAATTGTAATTTAATTCATATTTAACCATAAACTATGACAAATTTGAAGACTTATACGATAGTTCGTCTTGCAATCCCTTAAAAAACGGCGCTGTCTAAAAGTTATGATATAAACTTTAACACAAACACTTATTGTAATAAATAGTCATATGTAAATAATATAATGAACGTTTAAATAATTGTCATCTACATCACATATATATATATATATATATATATATATATATATATATATATATATATATATATATATATATATATATATATATATATATATATATATATATATATTAGAAATAATAGATATTTTGAAAACTTAAAAATTTAGATTTCATCTTTTAACATTTTAAAATTCTTTGTTATCTTTTATTAAACTAAATCAACAGAATTTTTGACATGACATGTATATGCTATAATTTTAAATTATTTTTCTGTTTAAATTAAATAAATGTGACATTTACTTATGGTGAAAATGTAACTCTTTCCAATTAATGAAATTATCCATTAATTTCACCTCATTACTTAATTATTAAGGGTAACTACATAAATTATTTGTGAGTAAATTTCCTTTAATTATTGAGAAGTTGAGAATCAATCCTCTTCTATTTTCTTTTCACCCCTGCAACACAAATCTTAATTTCTCAAACACTCAAATTTATTCCATCTTCGTTTTCAAACCTGCAAGTTCCTTCCAATTGTAATGTCATCAAATTTCGTCCAAGGTTGAAGACTAATACGTTGTTTACGTAGTTTGAATTGAACTAACATTTTCATTTCGTTCAAGTATTCGTTGAAGGTTTCAAAAAGGCACGTTTTTTAAAACTTTGCTTTACTTTGTAGTGGTCCCATTGTGTTCATAGTAACAATGTACAATTTGTCTCTTTCTTTTGTTTGTAATGGGTCTGTCAAAATTAGGTTTTCACCATGGGTTTAATTTTACGAGTTATATGAGATTATTATTTGTAGGTTAAGTGGTTCAACCCCTGTTTATGATTTTAATTGCAGAAATTATGATTTTAACTGCAGAAATTGTCCTATTAAATGTCATATTTTATCACGGGGTAACTTTGTGTATGATAAGTTCATGTTTTACAGGGGTGGAAATGAAACCATTGTACAAGACCAAGATTCTAATAGGTGGAGTTACTTTGAGATTGTTAGCTTAGTTATAGATTGGGGTTTGTGAAGTCAAGCTTCTCCAAATTATATGTTTTGTTAAAGACAACTATCATGTGAATGTATCAAGAAATGATGAGCAAAAGGTCAATGAATAAAGAGCTATGGATCAAGACTTGTCTTATAAGCAATTTCATCAAGATTAGTTTTGATCTTCATTAATCGATAGAAGTTACAATTCAAAAGTTGATATACATTTTATGCTCAAAAACATCTCAACATATTCATACATATGCATTACACTTTTAAAATTTTATTGCCACTAAGTTTCAAATAATTCTCAATTTTTTTTCTTTTTGGAACAATGTTAACCGATTAACTCATTTTGGTTAACCAGTTACATGATACAAGTATGATGTCCTGTGGCTAGTTTTGAACTTGTTAACGATTAACACATTTTGGTTAATCGGTTACACCTTCGCAAATTTCAAAATTTTTAAAGGTAGCGCTTCAGCTGTAATCGGTTACACCATTTGTGTTAACTAGTTAACACTGAAGCAGTGACACTTTTTCATAAATATTCTGATTCAAACGCATTTGGATTATTCACCTTTAAACATTGCATTGTTTGATCAAATGCACTCATTCAAAGTGGTATGATACTATAATACGGTGGGAGAACTGACTTTGTGTTTTGTTATTTCGCAAAACATGTTGCGGTTAGCAAGAGTCGCCACCGACTTTTATTTTATCCAATTTTTTGGAAAGGTAAAAAGAACAGAAAAGACCTTTAAAAGATTTTGATTTCGGGGGGTAGGTTATACAAAGGGAAGGTATTAGCACCCTTTGTATCCATGGTTATCCCTGGGCTCTTAATTGCTTAACTCACTTGTTTTGAATTGTTTGAAAGTGTAGTGTGTGTTTAGAAAAACAGCTTGTAAAAGAGTTTAACTTTGTAATGATCCTTGTACGGATGTATACAAAGTGTTATCTTGAAAGATGTTTTGAAAAACATGAGGTGTGAAAAGTATTGAAGTTTTGATTTGTTGTGAGCAAGCAATTAGGAACTACTTACCCTAAGTTGTAAGGTCTTTCCTATACTTTAAGGCTTTCCTTGGGCGATAGTACTATCCATACCATTTGTGGGTAGGTAGTCATATACATTGGATGTGAAGGGACATCGAAGGGTCCTCGAATGATCATAGAAGGCAACTTGTAAGGATGTCTTAGCATTTGAAGAGACTATAATCATTTTTGTAGGCAACTCGAGGGACTAGATCATTTTATCGTAGGCAACATCGAAAGGACTATGATCTTATGATGATATTAATCGGAGGCAACCTCGCTAAGACATCCCTACGTTCGAGGGACTTGACCATTATATCGAAAGGCAACTAAGAGGGGATACCCTAAAGGTGAGTGTGTAAACAGTATAAAAGGAGTGTGTTGTGTTCAGATATTTATTCTTGGAGTTAGTGATCTAACGGTTGATTGATTAATCTTGCCATACACACCCTAATTAGCAAAGCAGTTAAGTGATGCAGAAAGTAAATCTACGCTATTACAAGGCTTCGGGATGGGGGTTACATATCCAAAAACGGGGATGCGGAAAAGTAAAGTCCTAGTTTGAACTATTACAAGGCTTTTGCAGTTACATAATTAAAAATAATTAAATATGGATAAAATCGGGAAATCGAGAAGTGAACAGAGATTAGAAGATAGGGGGTTGAAATCAGGGTTAGAAATAAAAATAAGGGTTAGAAAACCTATTTATTTTTTAACCTAATAACTAATTAATTACTAAATCAAGGCTAACCCTAATTAATCATCTGATTAAATTAATTTGTGCAAAATAATAATAAATTTACCCTAATTAATTAAATCAAGTTAAAAACTATGTCAAAATTGTTTTAATTAAAACCTAAAAACTAAATTTGTTTTTATGGTTATCAATTAACATAAATGGAAAAAATTAATTCTAATTAAAATTAAGTTAATTGAGAGAAAAAAAAAGAAAATTGGTTAGTTTAAAAACCTAATTCTAATTTAGTGGTTAATGTTAATTTTAGGGTTAATTAAATAATTAGGGAAAAAAACAAAAACGAGAAAAGAAGGGAACAAAACCATGAAACTTTCTAAAAAAAATAAAGGTGCAGCAGGCTAGATTCAATCCCTGGTCCTTAAAGATACACACCTTCCTCTCCAACCAACTGAGCCAATCTGCTGAATTGAAACTGAAATAGAGAAAAAAATAAAAAAATTAATGGGTTAAATATGTTTTTAGTCCCTATAAATATGACAACCTTCAATTTTAGTCCCTACAAAAATTTTCTTCAAACAATGGTCCTCGCAATATTTTCCGTCCCTATTTTTGGTCCCTCCTGTTAGATTTCACTAGCGGAGGCTTATGTGGCACGCCATATGTTATGCCACGTCAGTTAAAGTCATCACTAAAGAAAAAGAGATAGATTGCGGGGTTTTTAAACCCCCTTTAAATAACTTAAAAAAAGATAAATTTGCACAAGCAATTTATTAATTTATTGACAAATTTCAGGTACAGTAAATGAAAGAATGAATGAATGAATTTATAATCACTTTTGAGCCGAATTAATTTCAAGTGAACTTCAGTTTGACATTGCTGTGCAAGGCTTGAAGAACCAAAACATGTCCAAGGCTTTGCTTTCTCTTCCATCATTGACTCTAATACTTATACTATTGTTGTGTGCTAATGAGTCCTTTGAAGTATCCTTGTTTTGTTCAACTTCTTCAAGTATTCCTCTATCTTGCATGATAAGCTTCGTCATTAAACATGTTCAACTCTTACATAATACAGTGCAGACACTTCTATTTCAAAAGTATATATTGTCAAAAGCCTTCTTCAAATTTGCGGCATGATAATAATAATAAGAATAGTTTGATTGTCTAATCTAATGTTAGCATTGTCTTGTTAAAGATAAACACAAATTCTTGGGAAGAGAATGCTTACTTCTTTCAGTTTAACTTTCCTTTAACACATGTCCCCTCCAATCTTCTCATGCACAACAACCTCATGTTAATAAAATCTCAGTCAACTTCACCATGCCTAAAAAGATTTTCATATTCTCCATTCATGTTATCATCAAGATCACTCTAGTATCACCTTCCATACACATGCACAAAAAAGCATGGTGATTGATGTTTTCCCTAGAAGCATGAGGCAGTCATACAAAAAAAAGTTAAAAAAGGGCATATTCATCATTAGTGTAGTAATATACTCCTAGAGCTTTCTTTTAATCACGTAACATGAATGTTATTGTTAATAATAACCATATAGGAGTATTTATTTAAGAATGTTATTGTTCCTTAAAATAAGGATAATACTGTATAGTAGGAATATGCATAGGTGTCAATAATATAGACTGTAGAACGGAAATGGACGTGTATAATAACATCACGTTAAGAAGAACATTGAAATGAGGTAATGGCAATTAAAATGCTTATCCAAATATACATTAAGTATAATAAAATCATATTACAGGCTAAAAACATGAACACGAGCTTAGAAAGTAATGTACAAAAAGGGAGAAACAAATATCTTGTGTAAGAATCAAAGACACTTATAAAATAGATTTCTAATTCTAACCATTATGAAAGAAGAAAGTAAAAGTTAAAAAAAAGAGCTTATTTAATTGCTTGTGAAAGATTAATTTCCTAACTGTTAAATGCTTAGAAAGTAGTGTTAAATGGTCAATTTTATCATATTTATAACAGAGTTGAGCAAGAAAGTGCAACTGAGAAGATGAAGAAGAATGGGGAACATATGGTTCACGACTTTAATTGATACTACATTTGTAGGTAAGAAAAAAATTGGAATATAACAATGGCGAAAAAGAATCATCAAATTTAAGGGGGTTTGAAACCCCCGCAATATAACATGTTTTTTTCCAGTGCTAATTTTAAGTGACATGGCTTGATATGTGGCATGCTACATCATCTTCCGTTAAAACAAATAGACGGTAGGGACCTAAAGTGTGGATGAAAAATTTTAGGAGGACCATTCTTTGAAGAAAGTTTTTATAGGGACTAAAACTAGATTTTGAGTTATTTATAGGGACCACAAACATATTTAACCCAAAATTAAATATTAAAAAGTCAGTGGCATGGTTAGATTCAAACGTGGGCCCCTAAATACGTTGACCGACCAATCAGAGGCGGAGAGAGGCGATTGATACGCTGACCAGCCAATAGGAACCACGCGCGTGTAACGACGAAGCCCACAACCATGTTCATCATCTTCCTCGATTTACAGCCCAGGATTCGCTACGACTCAGCCTCGGTTTTGCTACGATTCCTGCTACGAATTTCGTAGCTAATTCTGGGATCATGAAGCCTGCAAAAATCTTACAAATAAAAGTCAAAGAAACATCCCTCCCCCTAAATCGACCCTTACGATTATGGAGGTGCCATCGTTTTTGCCTAAAAATGTCTCTTCACGGAGATTCGAAGGAGACAAGAGCTTGTGCCCTAACAATGGCACTTCAAAGTTCCGACCCTAAAGCTTGCATGAAACACGTCAATCCTGTCTTAAAGAAGGTTCTGGACACACATCTAAGCATGCAACATTAGCCAACAAAGCATAGTTGAAGAAATTAGAGTTTCAAAGTCTTACCTAAATGATGAACTTGAACGCGCGAGTTCTGGGCACAACAAAGATTCGTCTTGGACCTGGGGAGACTCCTAGGAATCTCAGGAGTGATGTTTGATCACTGTCTTGGGCTGAAAACTTCTGGAAATTGGATTTGGAATTTCAACTATTTTTGAGAAATTTTTTCTCTTTGAACCCTAGCTCTCCTTCTCCTCTTTTTTGTCCCCTACTGATTGGTACATGCTAGGTATATATAATGGATGAGAATTAGGTCAAATATTTAGCTTGAGATTGAATGATTTGGTGACATGGAAATTGAAAAGGATTTGCATTAAATCTTTCTAATTTTGGAACAATTCTATTTCAAGCACATTTTTCTTTTAATCTTAGCCATTGGATTGGATTTGATCTGATTAAATCAAGGAAAAAGTTTGGTGCATCAATCATATAATTATTTTTATGATTTTATTTGAATTTAAATGGTTAAAATAAAATATAAATGAAATAAATATCATAATAGTAATATTATTTGACCAATGGACCTCCTTTGGGCTCAAAATCACGTGAGCAATCCAAATGTTGAGGCCTAATACTCAAAAAATGTGAAAATTGCCAATTAGTGCTTTAAGTATTTCTCAAAAATAGCCCAACTTGCACCATTCATGACTTTCTCAATTTGGATCATATGAAGGTGTTCTAGGACTTTTTAGAAATCTCAAGATATCCTCTAAGAGCTCCTTTTGGTTTCCTCTCAAGAAAGCCTTCCATGTTCATGTACCACTCTTTGAGAAAAAGTGTCTTTTTGTTGACTTTTAAAATGACTTGTAATGTTTTGGCCCATATCTCTCAAATGAAGCATTTTTGGCCAAGTCTTTAGAGAGAAAAAGTTGTAGAGAATGAAATTTCCTTCCAAATTAGCTTTAGTTGGACAATTTATGATGAACCATGTAAAATTTATGGCTGGTCAAAGTTCAGCTGACTTTTGGTTTAAAAACCCTAATTTGGAAGCTGAGTTTTGTTGATTTCTAAGCTTTTCTTGATAATAATGATCAACCCTTGATCAAATGATGAATATAAATTCAAATCCTTGATGTTGACCAAAAATCTTGACTTTTGACTATAAGTTGACCACAGTTGACTTTTAGGTCAAACTAATCGACTGTTGGTCATTTGAGCAATTGGCTGGGCAACCTTGTGAATTGAGGCTTGAAACTTGGCATGGAGATACTTTGATACATATAGGACAATATGAAATTAATTTGAGACCATGATATATCCATCTCCCATAAGAAAACCAAAACCCTAAACTGAGCCTCCTTGATTAGGAGGATTGATGCATAGCCAATCCTTGAGTTTTTGAAGATCAACTGAGCTTGAACCTTGAAGTGTGGAGGGAAAATTTTGGGGTATGACAACTGCCACTATTCAATCTTCTTAAACCTGAAGAGGTAGATTGGCTTCTTTTCCTATCGGAATCTGAAGGTGGAAGATGATTGAATACTTAAATGCCCTGAAATTTGCACTCGTCGGTGCAGGAAGTAATGTTGGAGATGGGCTTATAGATGCCATCTAGATATTGACGGAGTGCTGTCGGAGAAGGGCTTAAAGATGCCATCCAGTTTTTTTGGAAATGAGGTAGGGATCCGAATAATTCGTACGTTAGATTGTATCTGAGGACATAAACCAGGATGAGTTCATGTTGGACTATTCCCAATAAATGTATTGAAGAATGTCATATGAGCATCAGAATGAACCGTGCGTTATTTTGTATCCGAAGAAATGTCATATGGTTTCCATAAATAGCCGTACGTTAGGCCGGGTCTGAAGGAGTATACTTAGGATGAGTCGTACGTTAGACTGGATCGAGTGTATTGATGAGTGTCAGAATGAGTCGTACGTTAGGCTATATCTGAACCTAGTAGGTTGAGGAGCGTCATAATCGTTTTTTGACCGTGTCTGCACCGTATGAGGTGGCCAAATTAGATCTGAATGTTGAGCGTGTCTGCACAGTTCGAGGTGGCAGAATTAGATCTGAATGTTGACAGTGTCTGCACCGTCTGAGGTGGCAGAATTAGATTTGAATGTTGACAGTGTCCGCACTGTTAGAACAAGATTTGTTCTGATCAATATTCTATGTTTTGATGATAACATTATATATGAATTTTGTATAAGACAATGTGGTACTCTAATCCTTTGCATTTTCCATTTCAGGAAATATATAAAGAGTATGCACAAAGCAGCGCTCAGAAGCACTGACTCAGAAGATTCTGGATGGCTACATCAGAACATGATCTGGCAAGACATCAGAAGATGGTCAAGCAGAATCAAAACATGAACTATGAAGCATCAGAAGAACATGAAGTCAGAAGCAGAAGCACTGAAGTTCTGAATGGTATCACGCTCAAGCTCTTCAAAGTCAGAAGACAAGAAGATGCTCTACACCAAGCTATTGACTCTGAAATTCAAACATTGTTTATCTACAAATCTGAGTCCAGAAGAAAGTACAAGATGACAGGCTACTAAGTCTAATCTCTGACTGACAAAAGGAACGTTAAAAGCTACAAAAGGCAAAGTCAGTAAAAGCAGCAAAAGCATGGCTCGAGGTAGTTGACAAAAGTGTGAAACATTAAATGCACCGTTGTACTTTTCACGCAAAGCATTAAATGCAACCCAACGGTCATCTTCTCTCAACGCCTATATATAGAAGTTCTTATCAGAAGCAAAAAAAGAACACTTGTGCATTATACTGAAACACTGCCAAAATCAAATCTCACGAACTTCATCTTCAACCTCACAAACTCTTGTAATATTTAGTGAGTGTTAAGCTTAGAACTTAAGATAAATATCACTGTTGTGATTATAGCTTTATTAGAAGAAATCTTACTCTTGTAAACATTATTTTACATTGTTTGTAAAAGATTCCTAGAGTGATCAAGTTGTGATCTGTAGACTCTAGAAGACTTAGAAGTTTTCTAAGTGGTGATTTCCTAGAGTGATCAAGTTGTGATATGCATAATCTAGAAGACTTAGAAGTTTTCTAAGTGGATAACCATTGTAATCAGTTGGATTAGTGGATTAAATCCTCAGTTGAGGTAAATCACTCTAAGGGGGTGGACTGGAGTAGTTTCGTTAACAACGAACCAGGATAAAAATAATTGTGTTCATTGTTTTTATCTTACAAGTTTTTAAAGTCACACTTATTCAACCCCCCCCCCCTTTCTAAGTGTTTTTCTATCCTTCACGCACCGTCCGAGGTGGCAGAATTAGATCTGAATGTTGACCGTGTCTGCACCGTCCGAGGTGGCAGAATTAGATCTGAATGTTGACCGTGTCCGCACCGTCCGAGGTGGCAGAATTAGATCTGAAGGTTGGCCGTGTCCGCACCGTCTGAGGTGGCAGAATTAGATCTGAAGTTTGACCGTGTCCGCACCGTCCGAGATGGCAGACTTAGATCTGAAGTTTGACCGTGTCTCCACCGTCCGAGGTGGCAGAATTAGATGTGTACATTAGAGATAATGTTTATTTGACTGCGACTGTAACCTGAAAGGGCAAAGTTAGTCTTTATGCGATGTCATGATGCATGTATTGTATGGTGAAGCTCTCAAAATAAATGAGGAACTTGCATGTTATGTATGAGTCTGTCATAAAACATTATATGCGATGTATAGACATATGTATGATATATGATGCATGGACGCGACTTATGTAGTTGGAGCGTATTAGCGACTTCGTCCAACAATTTCTGGTTGAGAAAATAAATCTCTATATGCTGCTTGGAGATGATGTCACTGCGACCATGCTGATGACTCTTGCTATCTTGTTTCAAGATACTCGGCTGGGGATTTCTAGTTTTTGCTTGGGGATGAAAGTAACTTGAAGGATCTGACCTTGATGTACCCTGATTGGGGATAAGAGAGAAGGATAATCCTCCGATGTACTATCTGACCAAGTTTCAGATGTGAGTGTCAACTTTGTTGGGGATAGTGAGTTTGAATAAACCATGTTGGAGTAGAGGATCTCGTCAGGGATTCTGCTGAGGAGTGTACCTCTGTTGCGGAAGAGTTCGCTTGAGATAACTTACTGATGATTACTCTGTGAGATTGTTTTGTGGGGATATTTTTTGTAAAAACAACTATGAAGGGAAGATTCCCTGAGATTTCAAATTTTTATTGCCCCTACTTCTTCAAATATTTCGTCACTTGCTGTTGAAAAAAAATTTCTTAACCATACGTGGCCCTCTACATGTGGGAGTCAATCTGCCCCTAGGATCGGTTGTCTGGTATACCTGATGCTTGAAGTTACCGGATTTAGCACTTTGGATGAGAGAGTGATACTGACGCCATCTTATATTAGTAACTAAGTGGCTTTTGCTGAGATTTGTGATTAATGAAACATGCCTCAAGTGATAGACTTGCCCATCTGGCTGTTTAGCGCCTTTGAGAGATTCTCTAAATCTTGACTTGATTGCCCCAGATGGACGGGATAACAACATGTCATTCCCCTTGTATATATTGGCGCTTAGCCAACTGAGTCAATCATAGGAAGTATTTCTCCTTTTCGACAAACTTCTGAAGCCACTTTGTCTGTCGGGAGGATTTTTAGACACGTTAGTCACATCTCATGCAGATTCTTCCTGATGTCAAACATTTGAACTTATATAGACAAAGGTGCTTTATAATGAAATTCATAAAATGAGAATGCATATTGTCGCTACCGCGAAAATTAACAGAGTCGCCACTAACATATTTATCCTGAAAAGGAAGGGAATGCCAGCAAACCACAAAACAAAATAACGGTCTCACGATCAGAGAAAAAGGGTAAGGGAGTCGGTTACACGAGGGGAAGGTAGTAGCACCCCTCGCGCCCATCGTACTCGATGGTATCCACGCTAGTGTCTAAATCTATGGGTGTGTAAGCAAACTTCGCTAATCTGGACTAAAATGCATGCAAAATGTAGGGAAAAGAAAGAGTTATACTCGCACGGGCCCTACCCCGCTGCCTACGTATCCGTTTTGCGGAATTAGAGGTACCGTAGCTCGGCTAACTAATTTTTGTTTGTTTTGTGTTTTTTAGGTGAACGAGTTACATTCACACTCCGCTGCTCGACCTTTGGAGACTTATGCTTGGGAATGGAGCGGAAATAACAAGCTCTTAAGAAAAGAAAATCAAAGAGTGTGGTTTATATTTTAAAAGATGCATGAGGAAAACCTAAGCTAAGGGGGAAAGCTTGCTACCTAATGTTATCATACAAAGGGTACAAATCTAAACTAAACTAGCAACCTACGAGGGATAAGGGAAACAAACAATAATGTCACACAAACGAGCTCCGCTCGTAAAGCAAACAAAACCAACGGTACTGACCGAATGGTAGAAAAGCGGTCCCGCCATAGCCAAGGGGAGCAACTCAACCCAAGTCAACCAAGCATTAGACCTCGCGAAAATGATCGGGCCATAGACAAGAGGAGCGAGTCCCTCTCAGCAACCAAGCCGTCACGGATCGAAAAGGAAAACGGTGCGTGCGTACACCGAGCATCAACGTCGAGCGACGCGAGCTATAGGAAAGGAGGGGGTCCGGCTACATGAACCCTTTTCCTGACATACTCGATAACAATATCTTGTGCTGGTTCGGAAGCAAGCATCGTGTAGCGTGCGCATACCGAACGGAATCGATGAAACTAGGCGGGGGTTAATTGCTAACCCTTTCCACGTGCCTTCCATGAGGACTTAACGGAGTGCCATATAGGACTTATTACACCGTGACTCCCTACCGCAAAGCACAAATATAAACACACCAACAAAAACAGAGCCTATTTCGAGGGCTTGGCCAGATGAATGTCTAGGTCCTACTTCTCATGTTATTGGATGATGCGAGAAAGCGATAAAGTGCGAGAAAAATAAAATGAAACGGGATCAATACCAAACGGATGATGATCCGTAAACTAAAGCGAAGCAAAGCGAAGAAACTAAGAATCCCGCGAGCGAGCTAGCAAAGCAAAAGCAAATAGTCAGCACACCGATTAGCCATGAAAGCACACAAAGGTCGACACGCTCGTCGAGCATAATCACAATACACCTGCAAGAGGAACAAGCAAACCAAACAAGCAGATATAAAGTAAAAGGATCGTGTCTCTAGGATGAGAACACGATGCGAGCGAAGGAAATCGTGTTCCGCAAGTAAGCGGAACACTCAAGCAATAAGCACCGGTCGGTGACTATCCAAAAGCCTTGCACACTAGCACACAAGTTAGAGATAACAAACATCGCAAAAGGAAACGGACAAGTAATGTAAACATGAAATGGATAATGAAACATCAAAGAGAAATCACACATGAATGATCTACAAATTAATGAAAACTAAACATCTAGTAAGATAGTACATTCATAAGCTTTCCGTCGATATAAAGAACGTGCAAATCGGAGCGGATGAAGATCTAACCGAAGTGCGAACACGAACTCGATATGAACACGAACACGACACGAACGCGAACACAACTCGAAAGCGAAATCTGAAGTGAGAGAGAGGTAGAGGCGCGCGAGATTTGAGGAGAGAGAGAAGAAAATCAAACTTCGAATCTTAATTCTTCAATCCATGTTCTTGATCTTGATGAAGATTGATGAGTTTTTGATGAAAGTTTTATGTAATTTGTGGTTTTGATTCAAGAGAATTGAGAGAGAATTGAGAGAAAGTGTTTTTGATCTTTTTGGTAAATTGAAATTATGAGAGTCCTCCTTGATTTGTGAAGAGCAAAATGTTTATATATTGTCAACGCGAAATGTCCAAATTGCCCTCGGTGCGTCTTATTTTGGCTCGTTTTTAAGGAAAATCGGTTCGGCTCTGAATTTCGGAACGAAACCAATGCCACTGCGAAGATGACCAAATTCGTGAATCATCGCCGCGAGAACCGTCTCAATCCGATAAGCGATGAATAAATTACGCGCGTTTGAATGACGAGAAAGGTCGATTCATCTGGCGCGACTGTACGAAATTGTGTGTACCGCTCAAAGAACTCGATAAAACCCCATCTTCGGCTCAAAATCTGAACAAGCATGTGTGACGAAGAATCGAAGATAACGAAAATTCCGAGAGAATGCCGCCGGAATGGACTTCATACGATAAAAATCGAAGGAGTTATGAATTTTCGAACTCGGCGCGACATACTCAAAAACACACTTTTTACCGAAACAACACGATGATCCTTAAAATTCTGGGAATTTTTAGTGCAAAATTGGCCTTCGGTCCGAACATATGAAATCTTGGTAATGATGGTACGGAGCTCCAGTTAAATTTTCGAGCGAATCCGACGAGCGGATTAGGAGATATGAATTTTCCGAGGTCCGAAACCCTACATTCAGCACTGTTTTTCACTGTGAAATCTCAAATAATTTGCAAATCTGGCGACCTTCCTCAAAGAATTGGCTTCCGAGCCGAACACAAAAGTTGTAGATATCGTCGAAATATGACTTGAGAATTTTCTCGTATTTCCACTGTTTAGACCATTTTTCACACCTTTCTTCTTAAACCCATGAAACTCTTTATTATTTTTCTTCAATTTTTGAATGACGAAATAAACGTCATTAATAACTTATAGCTCAAATATAGAGGGCAAATTTTGGGGTGCAACAGCTGCCCCTATTCAAACTTCTTGAACCTGACGAGTGAGAAACGAAAGTTTCGAACCGTTGAGGTGGAAGGAGATTGAATACCAGAATGAACTCGAAAATTTGCGCTCTTGATCAATAGAAGATTCCAACTTGCAACAAGAAGTAATGTACCACCCCGCAAGCAGGGAGAAAAAACTTCAATTGATCTGGATAATAAATATGCTCCAACTTGTGATAAGAAGGAACGGGCACCCACAGGCAGGGGAAACACTTCAAATGATCTGGGCATCAAGAGAAGGAACATCTCGACTGATCTGGGTATCAGACGTAGCAGATGTCTCCGAACTTGCATCGGGATAGATGTATTAAGTCGATCTGGGAATCGAAGGAGATACATCGGTTGATCTGGACATCAACGGGTAATAGGTATCTCTGATCTAGGGAATCATGATCTGGGAATCTGGGCAGACATCTCTTCTGATGCAATTAAATCATCAGGTAGATATTCCTACTAATCTGGGAATTAGCGGCTAGCTCCTTCGTAAGACCACGGGGATCCGGAGGCGGCTCCTTCAACTGAACTGGGAATCAAGATAGGAACAATATATCTTCCGAATTGTGTACGCCGGGGAAAGAATGCCTTTAAACTGATCTGGACATGATGCCAGGAAATAAATAGGACAATCTTCATCTGAAAGACAAAGTCGATCAGGCAGACATCTCCATCTGATCTGATGATATCAGTGGCTTGCTCCTTCGTAAGATCTTGGGAGATCCGGAGGCGGTTCCTTCAACTAATCTGAATCTGAATATTAGGATAGGAACAAATATCTCTTCCGAACTGTGTACGCCGGGTAAAGAAAGCGTCTTCAACTGATGGTTAAGCACCAGGACTGGGCAAACGAGTTTCTTCTTCTGAACGAACTAAATCGTCAGGGAGTAGATATTTCCAACTGATCTGATGTATCAGAGGGCTTGCTCCTTCGGAAGATCTTGGGAGATCCGGAGGCGGTTCCTTCCACCGATCTGGGGGCATCGGGAATAAGAATGTCTTTGAACTGATCTGAGCTGCGTCAGAAAATAAGTAGAACAATCCTCTTCTGATTCAAAATATCAGGATAAGCGCCTGTAATGACTAGGCGAATATTGCTCTCTGGGGAGCATTTGAATATGGTTAACTTTCCTGCAGAAAGAGACAGATATGATATGATTAATGCATGACGCATGTATGAATGTGTATGGAATAACGCTCCCGAGAAGGAAGGCGCTACACGCTTAGAGAATGCAATGCGAATGATGCATGATTCAAACGTTGCTTAGGGAGACAACGGAAGAGCACTGAATTGCTGAAGCAGTCCTGGAGAGAGTACGGAACTCTGCGGGGAGGACAAGATGAGTGACCAAGGGTCACCATTGCGAGCTGGCAAAGATGGATCAGAAATCTGCTGGAGATGATCAAATCTGAGCTTGAACTCTGATTGGGGAATAAATTCTGTTTAGGGATATGAACATCCCGATTAGCTGCTTGGGGAATACCCTGGCAACTTCACTAGAGAAGCAAATTCTCGACACCCTGGGGATGTGAAGATAAAGACAAGTTATGGAGACAACTCTGATGGGGAATGACCAACTTGCTTGTATAGGACGCATTCCGCTGGGGAAGTTCTAAATGAGAACATATCCTGCTGAGGATGCAAATGAATCTTTGCTGAGGAAAGAAACTCAGTGGGGAAGATAGATACTACCGCGCAATGATCTGCTTGGGATATGAGAAATCCGCTGGGGGTAAGGAATCCGGCATAAGAACCTCTTGTTAAGACCATTCCACTGGGGAATAAGATGGCTCTCTTGGGGAAAACAGGTCCATCTGTTGGAGAGAGAAGCGCTCTATTGGGGAAAACGAGGAACTCGGGCGAGAGAGCTCTTCAAGAGCTGATGGGGAGAAGGTATTCCGCCGGGGAATAAGGCTTCTGGAGCATAGAGAATGCATTAAGATGTGCTTTGATGAGGATATGAGAATCTTGGAACAAAGAAAATCTCATCTGAATGTACTCAGCTGGGGAGTGAGAATCTCTCATTAGGAAGCACTCGGCTGGGGAGTGAGAATCTCTCATAGCTAGGTCCGTCAATATGCTGATGCGAAGCGCTTGCAAGGACGTACCTGCGAGACAAACAAATGAAAATGCCCCAGGATATAGCATAGCATCTTGACCTGCCATCCTGGTTACACAAGACTTCGAAGTAATTTCAAAGATTTTATCATTTCTAATCATGTATTGTAAAAGCAATACAGTTTCCATATGCGAAGTTTAACACAAACCCAAGACGTTTTATGCAAACAAAACAGTAAAAGAAAACAGCTGTTTAAGATAAAAATATCTTTATTAATTGATATGAAAAAAATGCCCGAAGAAGGGAGAATACACTTGAGAAGCAATTCCTAGTAAGAGGTAACTGCACAATGTTGAGTACAAGAGAAATGGCAATGTGAAACGGATGTCCATTGGTTTCGATCCCGCTATCACTTTTATAACTCCGACGATCTCATCTCCTTGCTTTGGAAGACCGTACTCATTAGGACTGATCACTGCCCGATCTGATAACGTCACCGAACTTGTGGACCCGACGGGGTTTGGTAAGTGCTTTAGGGATTTGAGCTGCTAGGTGCAAACTCAAGAACATGGAGTCTTGCTTATCCCTCGGTCGGGAGCCCTAAACAAAGTGATTGGATGTTGTGCATGCTTTAGGGATTTGAGCTGCCAGGTGCAAACTCAAGAACACGGAGTCTTGCTTATCCCTCGGTCGGGAGCCCTAAACATTTCAAGCATGTATGAAGGGTGATTGCTAAGGTGGCATGCGAGATGTAGTCGTTCGCTTTTGTCCCTTTTTTTTGCCTAAGTCGCCCTTTCGGGTTTTCAACTTAGCGGGTATACTTGTTTCTTTTTCATTCTTTTGCCTGATTCATTTTTTTCTTTCTTCTTTTTTTTCTTTTTCTTTTTTTTTTTATCAGGTCTATGCGAAATATTTTTTGACTGTGAAATATTCTCCTTCTGACCATATGCAGTATTTGAATCTTTCTTCGCACTGAATGACTTCTTTATAGCATCAGAGGAGGTAACCCCTTGAATCTTACCACTTCAGATTCCATTCTCCACACGCTATCCAGTTAGTATCAAATCAGTGAAACCAGATGACAAGCTTCCAAGTAGGTGGTTATAGAAAGGACCAGTCAACGTACTCATAAACATGTCGACCAACTCTTTGTCAGCCAAAGGAGGCTGAACCCTGCCTGCCATATCTCTCCATTTCTGGGCGTACTCTTTGAAGTTTTCGTTAGAACCCATAGACATACTCTGTAGTTGCATGTGGGTTGGCGCGAGGTCAGCATTGTATTGGTATTGCTTGTAGAAAGCGATAGCCAAATCTTCCCAAGTATGAATGTTGGCACCCTCCAGTTGATAGTACCATTCCAGTGGGTTCCAGCCAGACTGTCTTGAAAGAAGTGGACCCACAGTTTCTTATCAGTAGTGTGAGGTTGAATTTTCCTCACAGAGGATCTCAAATGCATCTTAGGACAGGAAACTCCGTCGTACTTAGCAAAATTCATAGTTTTGAACTTGGGAGGGATGACAACTCCTGAGATGAGACCCAATTGTTCAAAATCTAGTCCAGGTACTTTCTGAATCTCCATGGCCTTCATACGCTCTTCTAGCAACTTGTATTTTTCATCTGCATAATCATCCCCATAGTAGTAATCCTCTTCTTTCTTAAAGGGTTTGACAGAACCATGGTTGTTTTTCATATCAGTCTTGATTCTAGCATGATCATCTTGGTCATTGTCACTATCTTCAAGGATCTCAACTTCTTTGGCTTTCTTAGCCGGGCCTCTGAATCTTCTCCCCATGTTGAGAACACCCACAGGTCTTCTGATCCTCTTCCCCTTCTTGGTTATAAGGGCTTTCAGCTCGTCTTGCCCCTTGGATAAGGTCTGGATGAGCTCATGAAACTGAGCATTCTGTGTCTCGAGATTCTTGACGGATTGTTCTAGATCCATTTCTGTTGAAATAAACAACGGGGAGATAAGAAACTTGTTGTAAGAAACCTGCTATGCGATGTTATGAATTGTGTGCAAATGCAATGTTTTCAAGGATATTTATGAAATTTAGTTTGCGACATTTAGAAATTAAATTGATCGCAGCTTTGTCTGAAGAACTCTGATTTTTGAACGTCCTTCCATGAGAATCAAGTTCGCCATATTCAGTGGGTCATAGCCTCTGATTCGGTATACTTGTACTTTTGAATTTGAAGGCATATGGCTAAAGGAAAATAAATCCTCTTGCCCCTTGATAGGATTCTGTTTTTTATAGTACCTAAAATTGTGTGCCCTAAATTTCTAAGATTCTTGAAAGGGTTAGTTAACATGCTATGTTATGATGACATGATGTTATGCAAAGGTTATGCATTAAGCAAAGCATAAGGTAGTAAGAACAAACAAGTCCTACAAACAAAACCTGCAAGGAAACCAAGTGGTTAGATAACAAACAAGTCACACAAGTGTCCTAGGTTTAAAGGCTTGCATGAATTTAGTAGGTGCATACCCTCCCCACTGAGGTTTAGTTGGCACAACCTGTCCTAAAAATAGTAACCGGGTTCTATGGAATCTCAATATCACCGATCTTTCTTGAAGGCCCTATTTCAGTTCGGTAATCACTTCGCCAACCAAAACGTCCAGGAGTCCGACCTTAATGAGTGTAGCATCGAGTATCAACCAATCTTTGGTTGAAACCAAAGTCGGCTATCTCACTAGTTTCTAATGGCCAAAGATAAGTCAACTAGGGTTCTAAAAGTCAATTAGTGCTAATGACACCACACGACAGACTGATACGTTCCTTGAGTCGGGCCTCAAGGAGCATCAGTACAAACCCAAGTGTCGCACTAACCATGGCCACCATATCAACCATATCGGTATACACCGTACAATCTCCTTGGTATATTGCCATTTACCTAAGGTACACTAGATCTGGGTATAGGACCTGGGTAGGTAATCTGTAACAGCCTGAATTTAATTAACTGACTAATTAAATTAAGTAAGGATTTATTTACTTAATTTGGACGAAGTTTGATAATTAATTGGATCGTCGGTGTTATTGAGAAACATGTTCGGATTATTAAGTGAAGTTGGAATTTATTCAGTTAATCGAAGAATTAATAAAGTGGAATATGTAGAGAAATAATATTAGAAATAATATTATTATTGTATTTTTATTTAATTGAGATAAAGTCGGATCTAATTGGATTAATCGAAAAGTAATATTAAGGGTAATAATATTATTTGTTAGAGCATAATTATTTATTTGACTACTCTATTTTATCAATTGGGCCTAATTAGTTAGGAAGTGGAATTATATGGGTTAAGTCCAATATGAATAATATAGTAAGGGTTTGGGAAGAGTAGAGGTATCATAACTTTGGCTCATTTTGGAGAGGAGGAAGAGGAAGAAAGGGGAAGAACAACAAGGGGCAAAAGCTAGGGTTTGAAGCACATTGAAGAGGTAAGGGGGAGAATCCCTATTATTATGGGTTAGTATGATTTGGTCAATGGGTAGATTAACATGATTAGGTTTATTGTTGGTTGAAATCTATAAAAAAATTGATGTTAGAAATATATTTTGATATTAATAATTGATACATTGATGAAATTAGGGGATGATTGAGAATCACTAATTAACATATATTGATACTATACCAATATAGATACTATAGCGTTAATTGTCTGGACCATGTATGTTCCTGTTTTCGTTTTTCCATGTCCACTGTAGCGACTTGTTTGACGTACATGTACTCTGTTTTTCATGGTGCCCATATGCAGCAGATATCTTATTCATTATATTGGTATATATATATATATATATATATATATATATATACACCTTTAGTTATATGCATTTTGTTTTCTTACTATTCTATTGTAAAATAGTGTCCTGTTCCATTTTTCTAAAGCCCACTGTAGCGACATTGATTTGGTTATGTGTGTTGCCTTTTGTCATGAAGTATATGCAGCAGACATATCACTTATTATAGTGATATATAAGTGATCTAAATACTGTAGCGGTACATGGAAATTGAAACAGATTTAGGAAATGTAATTTAAAACAGTTCCGTTTAATCGAATAGCGGAATTAAGCGGTATAATTAGTTGTCCGGAATTTGATGAAAATTTACGTGGTAGATAAGTTTAATTAGTATATTAACATGGTGGTGTTATTTTGTTGAAAATGTGATATTTACGAACCGACCGAAATAGTGTGGATTTAAATATCTTTTATATTAAATATTAGTTTTGGAATAGAAAATATATTAGAAACTTGGAACTAATGTAGTGTAATTATTAACTAGTTGATTTACTTAATAGTTGAATTAATTTCAATAAGTATAATTGATTGGATTATAATAAGTATTGAAATCAATTATTCGGTTTATCGGTAAGTTACGGTATCTTGAGAATTTAACCGTAATTGTATTTTTGGCCAAATACTAATGAATTAATTCTTGGTTTGGAAGTATATTCTTATATTTTGTTGGCAATATGAATTAACATGAGATAGTATGATTTACTAGTGTTAATTGTGTTTTGTGAATCATAAGTGAATATTGTTTCTATTATGTGGATTGATATCAATGCGTTGTGAATGTTGTGTACAATTTGATATATAATTCATAGAGTTGAATTATTGTTGGTATGCGGTAAGTTAAGATTGATGAGATAATCTTAATTGCATAGTTGGTTGGTAATTGTACATTCATTCATGGCATAGTCAGCTTTATTGTGGAAGCGGTGAAACTGTGGGTTCACATGGTAATAGACGGTGATCCTTGAATGGAAATAGACGTAGAATACGTTGATCCTTAATTGGAAACATACGTGGTGGCTTTGATCTTGTCCGGATCGGAAGCGTGGCTTGGATTCTAGATATTGAATTGGAAAGCGGTGAAACGTTGGGTTCACATTGCGGTACCACATGCATAGCGTCACATATCTTGCATTGAGTCACATTAGAGTTATGCGGTAATTGAAAATGTGAAATTGATGTAGTTGTGATATGTGTATGAGTTTGATAATTGAAATTGGTGATGTTTGGATACATACTTGGTTAAATGTGTGAATATGTGATAATTATGGTTATGTGCATAATTAGAAATATAGTAATGAAATTGGAATAATATACTCTTTGTACTTGTCGAATGCTTAATATATGTGAATATATTGATTAGTATTATTTACATGATTAGGCATGGTGTAATAAATTCCTATAATTGTTGATTTTAACCATTGGATCTTATTATACTTTCTTCATAATGATTCGTATTCTCACCCTTCTGTTTTAATGTTGCCCTCGTTTGGCGACATGCAGGTTCTGGAGTTTAGTAGTTCGTGCGTGATTTAGCAGGAGATTCTTCCGTGTTTGTTGGAGATTAGATAGTGAGTTGATGCTCTGGTCATGTAACACTGGGTAGATTAGTCGTGTTTAACTCATGTTTCTATTTGGTTATGTATTATGTTTATGACTTGAGAACTTGTTATTTGGCTACTTGTTGTTTGAGAGGCTTTCAAACCAAATATTATGAATTATGTTTTAATTTATGTTGATATGATTATTGAGACTTGATCATGGTATGGGACATGAATCATTTTATGAAACACATGAGTATTTAGTAGTTTCCGCTGTGAATGCATATTCTGGATAAAATATGATTAATTGGGAAGTGTTATTTGAAATGACCAGGTGTATAATATATTGTAAGTAAATGCTGTGGGTTTTTAAAGGCTTTTAGTTTTTGAAAACATCGATGTGACGCCCCTTTATTATATGCATGCTTATTCTTTGATTATATGCTTATTTATTTTGGGGTATAAAAGGGGTGTTACATTAGTGGTATCAGAGCACGGTCGACCAGTTGGTCAATAGTCGTTAATGTTTTCTAATCATGTTGTATTTGATTCGTGTATCTGACACGATCAATACTGTTTGTCTGGTTGTTTGGCTATTTAGGACGATGGCTGCAGGAAGGAATGGTAACATTAATGTTGAGGCAGTGATGAGGTGGACTGGTGAGATTGGACAAGCGCCACAAGAGAGTGCCGGTTATGGAGGAAAGGATGAGTTTCGAGCTTTTGGATATTTTCGAAGGTGCAATCCCCCGATCTTTGAAGGAAAGTATGGACCGGATAAAGCACATGCATGGATGAGAGAAATGGAGAAGATCTTTCAAGTCATGAGTTGTACTGATGTACAGAAGGTACGGTTTGGTACTCACATGCTGACGGAAGGAGCTGAGGATTGGTGGAGTAATATTGTGCGGAGATTTGATGAGGAAGGTGTGAAAGTTACTTGGAATATTTTCCATGATGCATTTTTGGAAACTATTTTCCAGAAGATGTGCGTGGAAAGAAAGAAGTGAGAGTTTTGGAATTGAAGCGAGGAAGAGAACAATTTCGTGGGAAACCGTATGATGATGTGAGGAAACTGTGGACCGTCCTTTCGGGCCATACCCCTCCGTGGGTGGGATACGTGAACTGACTCTTTTTTGTCGATCGGACGCTTTCGCGTCACTTTTGAAAAAGTTTACAGAGTCGCCACCGACCTTTTATTTTATCCAATGAAGGAAAGGTTTATAAAAGAAACAGAAAAAAGACCTTTGAGAGATTCTGGGTAAGGGGGTAGGTTATACAAAGGGAAGGTGTTAGCACCCTTTGTATCCATGGTTATCCATGGGCTCTTTAGTTTGCTTAGCTCATTTGCTTTACTTTTCAATTGATTCGGAATGCTTTACCTGTGTTTTTGAAATACCTTTGCAAATAGAATTTGTAATGATCCTTGTGCGGATATATACAAGTGCTTGTTTATCTTTCGAAAGATGTTTTGAAAAGATCGTTAATTTTGTAATGATCCGTGTTTGGATGTATACAAAATATTGTCTTTTGGAAAATTCGTTTTAAAAAACAACAGTGTATGAGAATTTTGTTTGTTTTGATTTTGAGCAAGCAAACTAGGAGGTCTACCCTGAGTTAGGAGGTCTTTATCCTTGTTCCCTTTAAAAATCTATCCATTCGTCGGATATAAACAAAAGGTTCGATTTTGTACTCGAAACAGTAGAAATGTAACTTTGATTTTGAAAAGAGTGAAAAGGGGTTACCCTAGGAGGTGCAAATGTGATTGTGATTGAATTCAGATATTTATCTTTGAAGTTAGTGATCTGACGGTTCAGTTTTATCTTTGACATACACGCAGTTTATATGGGTGCTGGAAATTAAAATGCGGAAATGTAAAGTGCAGAAAGTAAATCTACGCTATTACATCGATTGTGCGGGAAATGTAAACTAGCCTATTTACATGAATTTGACATCCTATACATTTATCTAGGAATTTTAAATTGCAAGAAATAAAAGGCATATTTTTGTATTTTTGTGATTTATTTTAAATATAATTAATGCATTATTAATTAATTTAAAATAAAGAAAAGATGGAAATATGATTAAACCTAGCAAATAAGTTTAAAAATATGTACAAAATGTTTGTTAATTGATTTTAGAACAAAACTAATTTTTTTGGAATTTTTGAAATTTGTTTTTGGATATTTTAAGTTAATCAAAACATAATTATGCAAATAATTACACAAATAATTAAAACTTGATGATAAAATTATCCTAAATATGTACAAAATTAGTTTATGATATATAAACAATATTTAACACAAAGAACAATTTTTTTTATGATTTTTTGACTAATTAAAATAATTAATAAGCAAATATATAAATACATACTAATTAATTATGTAAAATATTGAAATTTTGAAAAAATAAAATATTTTTGTTTCATAAAATAATATATTATTTTAGAAGTTTAAAATATTTTTTGTGGAATTTTTGGAAGTTTTTAACTATTTTTAATTAATTTATCAAAGAAACTAAAATAAAAATAGAAAATAAAATTAAAAATAGAAAGGATACTGATTCAGTGTGGTGAGGAGCTGAGGCTCCATGGTGTGCCTGCGTGTTATGATCATTGGATGTGTTTTTAGTGGAGATCAACGGATTAGATTGAGGAGAGCATGATAAGCTTGGGTGAGCTGTACGCGTGTGATCCACCAGAGTTTATATAAGTCAAGCTGGGACCCACATTTTTAAATGGCAACCAATCACGTTTTATCATTTTGCCACACAAGCGATGGACTTATTGACTAGCCAATGGAAATGCTGGAAAGAGCCACGCGTGCGCTGACCCTTGCCCTAAGACTCGCTGACTGCCGGAACAGTGATTCCGGTCGTCTTCTCCGGCGAGGTGGTTCCTCCAACTGCAAAAATACGTTAGCTAAACACCAAAGGAAGACCCTACCCCCCTAAATCGAGGTCTGGGAATCCATTGGTGGGGTTAGTTTGGACTAAAAATGCTTGTATTAAGAGATTCGAAGAGAAATATGAACACACGGTTGATCATGGCAACCTATGTTCTGGACGTTAGCACCCTCATGCTAGGGTTCAAACCTGGTCTAATGATCATTACAAGCTCAACCATAACCGTGAGACATGATAACAACAGATGAATAGAGAATTTGAATTCAATGAAAATTTACCAAGTCGGAGAGTGAGAGAACTTGAGTTTCAGGCCTCTAAGAACTTGGTTATTGATCTGGACTTACTCAAGCAAGTACCAGGAGATGATTTAAGGACTTAGTTTGTATTGAAACTAGCTGCAAATTTGAATACGAATTTTTGAATTTTTTGATTATTTTTTGAAATATAAAGAGAGTTTATGCTATCTTCTTGCTATATTTCGTGTGTGTGTACATTGAGGAAGTATCCTAGCCTATTTATAAGCCAAAGGCTGCTTGGACACTAAGCTAAAAGCTTTGAAGAGCTTTGTTGAAATTTTGATTTTTAAAATATTAAAAATCTTTGAATTGTTGACCAAGCTTGACTCCATCCAATGCTCTTGTCTTGCTCTTCAATTCTTGCAGAAAAATGAAGGTTCCTTGAGGTGAGTCATACTTGGAGGCCAAGCAACCATTATCCATGCATTTTCTTTTTAATTTTAATCTTAAAGTAAGATAAAATTATGCAAAAAATGGCCAATAAAGATGTGGGCTTTGTCTTGGTCGTGGGAGGCCCATAGTAACATGGCAAAGATGTTTGGACCACAAAAACTTGGCATCTTTTGGAAAAAAAACATTTTTGAGCAATGTTGATTTCATGCATTTTCCCAAAATTTAGCCAACTTCAACAAGGTGTAAATCCTTCAATTTTTGTCATATGAAGGAGATCTTGCACTTTTTGGAAACCTTAAAGAGTCCTCTAACCAATGTCTTTGGTCTCATATCAAAATGATTTTTGGTTCTCCTTGTGTGTCCATTTGAAAAAAGTGTCTTTTTGTTGACTTTGAAAATGACCTGTAATGTCTTTGGCCATATTTTTCAAATGGTGAATGCAATGACCATGGGATCAATTGCATTTGAAAGATAATTGAATTTCCTTCAAAATGAGCTTTGGTTGACATTTTTTGGATGAAGGATGAGAGAGTTATGATCAGTCAAAGTTGAGTTGACTTTTCAGGCAAAAACCCTAATTTTGAATCTTAGGGTTTTGTTGATTTTTGATCTTTCCTTGATGAATTGTGATCATCCAATGATCAAATGTTGAATCCTTTGACAAAATATGGACTTTGACAAAAAATTTCATTTTTGACTGTCAGTTGACTTTTTTGGTCAAACGGGTCGTCTGTTGACTGTTTGAGCTGCTGACGGTGCGTCTGAGTGAATTGAAGTTTGAAAATTTGTATGATGGTACTTTGAGATGTATGGATGTATATGAAATCCATTTGAGCTCTCAAAACTTGTTGCTCCTGTTAAAACAAGAAAAACCCTGATTAGGGACTGTCTGTATAGGAGGCAGTTAAGCGTACCTGATTTTTGTGCAGTGTTGAGTTTCTGCTAATCATGTGATATTCAGAAGACTTCTAACACAAAAATCTTGGAAATTTGAATTGTGAATGATTGATTTGATTGATTGTACAAATCACTGTGAATTGTACTGTCTGCAGTTTGTCTGTCAACCGACTGTTCGTGTACTGAAGCAGCAGTTAAAGTGAAAAATCAACCGTCAAAGTTAATTTTCTTTTTTTGTTTTTTTTTTTTTTGTTGTTATTTTTGTTTTTGTTTGGTGTGAAGCATGAAAATTTATTTACATGACTTGTTAGAAAACAGAAACATAATAAATAACTGATATTTACGGTATGCGGGCAAAATTACCGATAATAACCTGAAAATTGTTAAATGCACAGAAATAGAAATATTTGACTGGCAGAAACACACAAAATATTATCTTAGTAATTAAGCAATATTATGACAAATAGTACAACATTTAATACTGACAGTATAAATATTACATACTATTGAACAGTACGACGAATAGACGGTACGTTTAAGAAAATAAGAAACACGGCAAACTTTAAAAATGACGGTTGATGAACCATGCTATGATCAATAACATGTAGATGATTGGGAGCATAACCATTGCAGGTCCACACTCCTCAGGACTGTGCAGGCAGAAGAAAGTCATGATCACCGTAGCAATGGTGATGACTGTAAGAGACAGTGTCTCTATCCATTTTGCCATTTTTGTTAGGGAAGAAGAGAAAATGGATTATGAAGTGGAAATTTGAGAAATGAATTAGAATTTGATGTGAGATTTTATGGAAGAATGAGAAGTATTTATAGAATGGAAAGAAGGAAAGAGACGTTGGGGAATGATGTGATTCCGTACAAAAGGAAATTTTGAGTGGAAGTGAGATTTGAAAGAAAGTGTAAGGTATTGTTGGGAAAAGAGAGATGGATAGAATAAAGTTGAGATTTGAATTTGAAAGAAGAGATTTGAAAAGATTTTGAAAATAATGGAATATAGTACAAAAGTTAGTGGGAAACCAAAAACAATTGTTACCAGTACAGTGTGAGTTTCCTGCTTTTGCGCCTGCAAAAAAGATTTAACCCTGCATGAACTGTGTTAGTACTATTTATCTGTAAAATAAATAAATAGTATTTGTGGTGTAATGAACAGCATTTGGCGTTTGCGTAAGAATAAATTCCACTGTTAGCCAAGTTACTGTGTAAGAGAAATTCTGAAATTTAAGCACTTCATATGTTTAGGATATTTGAAATAAAAATCCATGTTTATATGAAACTCTTAATTTTCAGATTGAAGTTTTCTTAAAAAAAGATGTGGGCAAATTTTGGGGTATAACAGTTGCCCCTATTCAATCTTCTTAAACCTGAAGAGATTGTCTGAAATCTGAAGGTAGAAGATGATTGAATAAATAGATGCCCTGAAAATTTGCACTTACCTTGATCAGCAAAGATGTTGGAAGTTGCATTTGAATGTTGTCTGTGAAATGTTGTTGGCAGATTGAAACATTACCTGAGATGGGCTTTCGGATGCCACCTGGAAAATGTGTTGATGGTTTGTTCATCAGAATGAATCCGTTGATTATATCTTGATGAAGGATTTGAAAGTTGATCATTGTGGAACCGTCTGAGGTATCACTTTAGATCTGCAATGTTAGATCGTTCTGGAACCGTCTGAGGCTTCGCCTTAGATCTGCAATGTTAGATCGTTCTGGAACCGTCTGAGGTTTCGCTTTAGATCTGAAATGCTAGATCGTTCTGGAACCGTCGGAGGTATCGCCTTAGATCTGAAATGCTAGATCGTTCTGGAACCGTCTGAGGTTTCGCCTTAGATCTGAAATGCTAGATCGTTCTGGAACCGTCGGAGGTATCGCCTTAGATCTGAAATGCTAGATCGTTCTGGAACCGTCTGAGGTATCGCCTTAGACTAGCAATGTTAGATGATAAATGAGTTGAGAATGAGAGTTCTTCAGAGTGAATCTTTGGTTTGATTGTATCTGAAAGGACTGCTTGTCTGAATAAGATTCAGGATGAACACTGCATGTGAGTGAGAACATCTTTGCTGAAGACATCTGTCTACCTGAAAAATCAAGTTAATAATATGCGATGTCTATGATGCATGTATGATATGAGATCCTCGAGCTAGAGGAGAAATATGCAAGTTATGTTGTGTATGAATATGCGTATGATGCATGATTGTGAATGTGAATATGAGTGTGAATGTGATGCATGGTTTATGCAGCTTAGAGCGTGTCAAGCTCCTGATTGGGAAAATAAATCCCAGCTTAGTCGTCAAGAAATGAAGGCATTGTGATTGGGAAAATAAATCCCTGCTAGCCATTTGGAAGTGAAGGCATCGTGGTTGTTGATGATCTTCTGTCTCGCTTGAGTACCCTGGGTTGGGGAAATTCTTTGAGAACCAGGATGTTCTATTGAAGGATCTTTGATTACTGCTCGGGGATGAACAGTAGTTTTGAGAGTTCGGACTGTGACGCCCTTTGGAGTGGGAATGAGGAAGATGCATAATCCTCCGATGCACTATCTGACCAAGTTTGGGTGCGGAGATCACACCTTCTGAAGACAGTAATCTGGAACAACCCTGCTGGGGAATAAGACTTCTTTCGAAAGAAAAATCTTTTTGAGGGATTTGTTGAGGAATGTGTCTCCATTGGGGAAACTTCCTTCTGATGCTGGTTTAGGATAATGTCCAAATAATTGGGACATGTCCGGAATGCCGTTCCTGTTTTTCCTGGTAAACATCAATCATATTCAAATGCATATGTTCATTCAAAATATCATTGGGATGCTCGCGTATTCAAAACAGAAAAAATGAAAATGTTAGTTATAAGCTGCATTGATTTTTGAAAAGGTGCCGTGATAGGCGGATTAGTATAGGGAGACAACAATCCTAGAAGTAGGAAATTGTCAGAAAGTTTTGAAAAGTATTTATGAAAAGAAATAGCTATGTGAGAACGATCCAGTCAAGTTTCAATTCTGCTATTGCCAATCTGTCTTCGAGCATCTCATCCCTCACTTGTTGGAAGAAAGTGATTGGACTGATCGGTGTCTTTGAGGTGTTGAACCTTGTCGGTGAGTAGGCAGCTGAGCGGGACATAGTTGTATGCTTTATTCCCTAATTTTTGCCTAGGCTGCCCTTTCAGGTTTTCAGCCTACCGGGATAGTATTTGTTTTGTCTCTAATTTTTGCCTGGATCGCCCTTTCGGGTTTTCAATCCACCGAGACGCTCATTTTTGCCTAAGTTGCCCTTTCAGGTTTTCAACTTAGCGAGCTATATTTTTTTTTTTTTTAAGCAAAGTACTTTTTGACTATGTCCGCATTCACTGGGTGTGGGAAATCCTCGCCATCCATGGTGGTAAGCAACATGGCACCGCCGGAGAATATTTTCTTGATTATGAATGGTCCCTCGTAGGTGGGGGTCCATTTGCCTCTGGGATCACCTTGTGGTAAGATGATGCGTTTGATAACCAAGCCACCAGTTTGGTATGCTTGACTTTTGACTTTTTTGTTGAATGCTTTGATCATGCGCTTTTGGTATAGCTGGCCATGACAGATAGCTGCAAGTCTTTTCTCATCGATCAAGTGTATTTGGTCGAATCGAGTTTGAATCCAATCGTCTTCGTCTAGATCGGCTTCTTTCATGATCCTTAAGGAAGGAATCTGGATTTCGATTGGGAGAACTGCTTCCATACCGTAGACTAACGAGAATGGAGTTGCCCCTGTTGAAGTACGCGCAGATGTGCGATAACCATGAAGAGCAAAAGGTAACATCTCATGCCAGTCTTTGTAGGTTACTGTCATCTTTTGTATGATTTTCTTGATGTTTTTGTTGGCGGCTTCGACAGCGCCGTTCATCTTTGGTCGATATGGAGAAGAATTATGATGTTTGATCTGGAACTGCGTGCAGAGTTCAGTAATCATTTTGTTGTTTAGATTCGTGCCATTGTCAGTGATGATCCTTTCGGGGATGCCGTACCGACAAATGAGATTGTGCTTGATAAACCTGGCTACCACATTCTTGGTGACAGAAGCATATGAAGCTGCCTCTACCCACTTTGTGAAGTAGTCAATAGCGACCAGGATAAAGCGATGTCCGTTGGAAGCAGTAGGTTTGATTTCTCCAATCATATCAATACCCCACATTGCGAAAGGCCAAGGAGCCGTCAGAACGTTTAATGGAACTGGAGGTACATGCACTTTGTCGGCATATATCTGGCATTTGTGACAAGTTTTGGAATGATGATGGCAATCTGTCTCCATGGTAGACCAGTAGTAACCTGCTCTCAAGATCTTTTTAGCCATTGTATGTCCGTTGGAATGAGTACCGAAGGTACCATTGTGTATGTCTTCCATGATTTGTTCTGCTTCCTTCTTGTTTACGCAACGAAGTAAAGTCGAGTCATGGTTGCGCTTGTACAAAGTTCCATTGCTTAGGAAGAATTTGGAGGCAAATCTCCTTAGAAACTTTCTGTCGTTAATAGATGCCCCTTCAGGGTACTCCTGGGTTTCGAGATACCTTTGTATTTCATGGAACCATGATTTGTCTTCCATTTGTTTGGTATCGATCTCATTGCAATAGGCTGGTTCGTCTTGCCTGTAAATGGTGATCATAGGAGCTTCGTCGTCCCAATTGACTTTGAACATGGATGACATGGTAGCTAAGGCATCAGCTAGTTGATTTTCTTCGCGTGGGATGTGTTCGAAAGTGATCTCCTCGAAGTAAGGAATCAAACTCAACACATGTTCTTTGTATGGAATTAGATTTGGGTGCTTTGTGTCCCATTCCCCTTTGACTTGGTAGATTACCAAGGCCGAGTCTCCGTAGACTTCAAGGAATTTGATTTTTAGATCAATTGCAGCTTTGAGACCCAGAATGCATGCTTCGTATTCGGCTATATTGTTGGTGCAATTGAAACACAATCTGGCGGTGAAGGGTGTATGACCTCCTGTGGGGGAAATGATCACAGCTCCGATGCCATTGCCGAGCGCATTAGAAGCTCCGTCAAAAACCATAGTCCATCGGGATCCTGGTTGTTTGTAGTCATTGACTAGCATAATGTCTTCGTCTGGGAAGTCAAAGTTCAATGCCTGATAATCATCTACTGCTTGATGAGCTAAATGATCAGCTACCACACTTCCTTTGATTGCTTTTTGCGAAGTGTATTGAATGTCATATTCTGTTAGGATCATTTGCCATCTTGCAATCCTTCCAGAGAGAGCAGGTTTTTCGAACACGTATTTGATTGGATCCATCTTGGAGATCAGGAAAGTGGTGTGATTTAGCATATACTGTCTTAGTCGGCGAGCCGCCCATGCTAAGGCACAGCAAGTTTTTTCGAGTAGTGAGTATCTTGTTTCACAATCGGTAAACTTTTTGCTAAGATAGTAGATTGCGTGCTCCTTTCGACCGGAATCGTCATGTTGTCCGAGTACACACCCCATTGAATCTTCTAACACAGTTAGGTACATTATCAGAGGTCTGCCTTCCACAGGAGGTAACAAGATTGGCGGTTTTTGAAGGTATTCTTTGATTTTATCAAAGGCTAACTGGCATTTGTCATTCCATCTTTCCACTTGATCTTTCTTCAGTAATTTGAAGATTGGCACACAAGTAGGAGTCATATGGGCAATGAATCTGGCTATGTAGTTTAGACGTCCCAAGAATCCTCTGACTTGTTTCTCGGTACGGGGTATAGGCATTTCTTGAATGGCTTTGACCTTGGCAGGATCAACCTCAATACCTTTACTGCTGACGATGAAACCTAAGAGTTTACCGGATCTTACTCCAAAGGTACACTTGTTCGGGTTCAGTCGCAATCTGTATTTCTTGAGTCTGTCAAACAGCTTGTGTAAATGACTCAAATGTTCTTCTTCGGTGTTGGATTTTGCGATCATGTCATCGACATACACCTCTATTTCCTGATGAATCATATCATGAAATAGTGTTACCATTGCTCGTTGGTAGGTAGCTCCAGCATTTTTTAGACCAAAGGGCATTACTTTGTAACAAAAGGTTCCCCAGGGAGTTGTGAAGGTTGTTTTTTCCATGTCTTCGGGTGCCATCTTGATTTGATTGTACCCTGAGAATCCGTCCATAAAGGAGAATACCTTGCATTGTGCGGTATTGTCAACTAGTACATCGATGTGCGGTAAAGGGAAATCATCTTTAGGGCTTGCCCGGTTCAGATCTCTGTAGTCTACACACATTCTGACTTTCCCGTCTTTTTTGGGTACAGGCACGATGTTAGCTATCCAAGGAGGATAACTTACAACTTTTAGGAATCCGGCATTGAATTGTTTTTCAACCTCGTCTTTGATCTTTTTTGACATATCAGGCTTACTCCTTCGCAGTCTCTGTTTGACCGGAGTGCTTCCTTCTTTGATTGGCAGGCGATGAACTACAATGTCCGTGTCAAGGCCAGGCATATCTTGATAAGACCAGGCGAATATCTCGGCGTAGTCTTGCAACAATTGAATCAGTCTTTGCTTGACACTGTTTTCTAAGTCAGCCCCAATTCTGACCTCTTTCTTTTCTTCGTCACTGCCCAAGTTGATGACCTCAATCGGCTCCTCATGAGGCTGTATGGCTTTTTCTTCTTGTTCTAGAAGTCTTGCAATTTCTCTTGGCACTTCACAATCTTCCTCACTTTCGTCCTCAGTTTGGTAGATCGGATTTTCAAAGTCATGACGGGCAATAGCAGAGTCGTTATTGACTGGATCCAGCGTGTATGTGAATCTGCATGGTAGATATGTGAGTGTGTATGAAGAGAAAAACATAGCTATTTGAAAGCGAATAAAGAAAGAAAAAGGATCACAAAATTTTGAACATGCAAGCATCCCATGATTTTATTGAATGCACATAATCATGATATGACAAACCCTTTTTGTAGAAGGACCGTTGTGCTAAGGCACACGGCTTTCAAGCTCATGGTTCGATTGTTCAGGAACCACTTTTATCTTTGCACAATATACACAAAGAAAACAGGAAATGGCATTTACTCCTGATCAAAGGAGATCACATCCTCTGCTTTCCAGTTGTTCAATCCACCGTTGTTAGCAGGGAGCACCCAGCTGTTCCAGTTGCAGTTGTTCTTTTCGTCTTCCGTAGCATTGATTCCGCTAGTGGGAAAATGCGTAGGTAATTCCTCAGGATAAGTTGGATGATTTGTTGGATATGAGAATCCAGGTGGAGGTCCCTCTATTGGCTGAGCGAGATGCTCGATAAGGCCGTCCCATGCAGTAGGAATGATGTTTTGAATAGAGACTTGTGCATCCTGATAAGGAGTGTACTGTGACAGAAAATAACCTTCGTTGTTTGGCATCTTCCTGGCTTCTTCAAGAGCGAAGTTGTCGTCGTACTGTTCGTCCCATCCAGTCGGGACAATGTCTTTGATGGGAGTTGAAAAGCTCGGAGGAGCGGAATATTTCACCATATAGTCGTATTTGCCGCTGGGTTCTCCTAGCGTGTCCCATACTTCTTTGGGTGGATTTTGATATTGCTGAGTGACGGGACTTGTGATACTTCCGTCATTTTGATTACCCTCTTCTGTTGGAGTAAGATCTTCCAGAGCAATGTAAGAATTCTGAGGTGTGATATACTGGTAGTTGTAACCGTCATTTGGTCCTCCCACAGCATCCCACATTCCCATGGTAATGGGTGGAATTTCGTCTGGATATGGCTGAATGATGTGGTTCAAGTATGTCCCTTCATCATCAATGGCGTTTACTTCTTGGCTGGCGAAGTGTGATATTAACCCTTCAGAGCGAGGATTTTGATCATTCTTTTGATTTTCACCATTATAGCCCAGACCTAGCTTGTCGGACTTGTAGGGTATATCAGGGAGTTGTCCCCATACTGTGCGATCACCCTGTTCAATCATGGCTTTGGCATCTTTGAGAGAAGCCATAGTTGTAGCTGGAGTAGCAGGAATATGCTTGGTGGTAGAGATATCTGGAGATACAACCTCAAAAGCTTGATACGGAGTTTCGATGGATTCGCCCTCCATCTCAACATACTTGTCGTTGCTCAAGTGACTGACCATATATTCTTCTTCGCCATAGACTGTGACAACCTTTCCTTTTACTGGGTATTTTAACTTCTGATGCAGGGTAGAAGTTACAGCGTTTGCCCCATGTATCCAAGGGCGTCCTAGTAAACAGGAGTATGTTGGAAGAACGTCTATTACGGAAAAGATAACATCGAAAGTTTGAGAGCCCACTCTGATTGGGAGCTTAACTTCTCCGTACACCGTTCTTGTTGACCCATCGAAGGCTCTTACAACCACATCACTTGGTTGTAGCACAACTCCTTTGAAGTCAAGTTTTTCCAGTATTACCTTTGGTAACACGTTTAGAGAGGAACCATTGTCTATTAGCACATGAGACAGAGTGGTGCCGTTGCATTCGATAGAGATGTGCAGGGCCTTGTTGTGATTTCTTCCAGCAGGAGTTAGATCCACATCAGAGAAACCAAGACCATTGGGCACTGTAAGACTGGCGACACAATTCTCAAATTGGTCGATTGGGATTTCTTGAGGCACATGCGCAGCTTGAAGGAACTTCATTAGAGCTTTAGCATGAGCTTCTGAATATTTTAGCAGAGATAACATTGAGATTTTTGAAGCAGTATGCCCCAGTTGTTCGACAATATTGTAATCACTTTTGCAGATGATTTTCAATATTTCGTCCATCTCTTGCTTTGATGGATCCTCAGCAGTGATCTCTACCGGATTTTGAACTGGTTCGATCAGTGGCTCTTTGCCTCGAGTGTTGATATCTGGAATAGGAATTGGAACCTGGATTGGACTAGCAGCAATATTTGGAGAAATTTCTGGTGAAAAGATTCTTCCACTTCTCGTGATCTTGCTAGTGCCTGCAATGTTACTTACAGCTGAAGTAGTTAGTGTTGCGTCCTCTTTAGTCGAGGGATCCTGCTTAACTCCATGAATGTAAACATTAGTGTCATATCCCCATGGGACAGCTTTGTCTGAGGAGTATGGAAATGGAGTTGGTCTAGCAATGACTACTGATGCCACTTTGAGTGTAGCAGAAAGTTTGAATGGAGCCTTGGTAGAGATTTTGAATGGTAAGCTGGAGATCACTGAGACGTCTTCCATTCTTATCCCGTTGGCAAAGACTTTGCCCAACATGTCCATAGAAGGGAGCCTCTCAAACATAATGATACGGCGATCCATGTGTTTTTGAATTCCCATCTTTAGATTTTCACAACCATTGGGTTGGCGTGAGCAATAAAAGCAGTCGGGATCACAACCTGGAAAGTAACCAGCTTGGATGAACTTTCTTTTGACTTCGAGGAGTGGAATTGATACTTCGTTCACATCATAAATGTAAACTGTGTCTATGATAGCATTAACAGTTTTGTCATGCTTTGGCATAGGTGCTGTGATGACATTTGGAGTTTCTGGAGGATCGAACTCAATTTCTCCAGCATCTATCATGTCTTGGATTTTATTTTTCAGGGCCCAGCAGTGATCTGCGTCATGTCCTGGACAGTTTGAATGATAGGCACATGTTGCATCAGGGCGATAATTCAGAGAAGAAGTATTGACATTCTTCGGAGGACCCCTTAATGTGATCAGATCCGCTTTAAGCAAGTGCTGCAATGCCTGAGAGATTGGCATGTTGATTTTGGTGAAAGTTCTTCTTGGTGCATCTGGTCGATGCGTATATTTTGGCTGTTGATCTTTTTGAGGTGCAGATGCGGAGATCATAACTGCCCCTACAGATTGATGCTGATCACTTTTGTGACTTGTCTGAATTTGCGCTGTATTGACCTCATTTCTGATGGGCCTTTTTGTAGTACCAGAGGAGGATCCTACTTGAATTTTTCCATTTCGAATGCCACTTTCGACACGTTCTCCGGTCAGTATTAGGTCAGTGAAACCTGATGATGAACTTCCCAGCAAATGGCTATAGAATGGGCCAGTTAAAGTGCCCATGAACATGTCGACTAGTTCGCGATCAGATAAGGGTGGTTGAACCCTTCCAGCCATATCTCTCCACTTTTGTGCATACTCTTTGAAACTTTCTTTTGGTCCCATAGACATGCCTCGCAATTGAGTACGAGTGGGTGTAAGATCAGCATTGTATTGGTACTGTTTGTAAAAAGCAGCAGCTAATTCTTCCCAAGTATGAACCTTGGTATTTTCTAGCTGGTAGTACCATTCGAGTTGTGTACCTGACAGACTTTCTTGGAAAAAGTGAATCCACAATTTGTTATCTGTTGTATGAGGTTGTATCTTCCTCACATAAGATCTCAAATGTAGTTTTGGACAAGAAACTCCATCATACTTTGCAAAGGTTGGAACTTTGAATTTTGGAGGGATGACAACATCCGACACGAGTCCCAGATCATTGAAATCTAAGCCAGGTATTTTTTGTATTTCCATAGCTTTCATACGATCCTCCAACTGTTGGTATTTGTCATCATCCTGTTCGTCTCCAGAATGATCTTCTTCTTCATTTGAAGAGAGAGAGGGTTTAGCAGAACCCTGGTTGCTTTGATTATCTTCTTGTTCACCATCACCGACTATTTCAGGGATTGGTGGCTTTTTGATCTTTTTGACAGGGATCTTGATCTTCCTTCTCAGGTAACTCAAGCCTGCAGATTCTTTGGGCTTCTTCTTCTTCTTGAGTATCAGGGCTTTCAGCTCTTGTTGCCCCTTTGCCAGTTCCAGAATTGCCACTTGAACTTGGGCATTCTGTACTTCGAGATTCTTGATGCTTGCCTCAGATTCCATCTCTTCTGACTGAAATAAACAGCGAAGAGATGAGAAACCCGTCATGAGAACCTGTTATGAAATGTGTATGACTGGATGCCATGTATGCAATGTGTATGCAATGTATATGAATGCAATGTATGAAATGCAATGTATGAAATGCAATGTGTATGCAATGCATGTGAATGCATGTGTGCAATGTTTTCAAGGATCATAGAGTCTAGATTTGTTAAAGAAGCAACAAACGTTAGTTAATCAATTTATTCTTTTTTCTTTGCCTCATTTGGGCTTACAAGACAGAAAATAAAATAAATGATCTTTCAGGTCTCCCGTGGGCGCTTTTTCTTTGTCCCCAGGAATGCGTTGATTCTTTGTTCTTCTTGAAGCTGTCTGGTGAGCTCGAATAGCCTTCTCTCATAGTCCTGACAGTGTTCTTTGAAGGTGTCTCTTTCCTCTTTGAGTTGAACCCAGGATTTTTGCAACTCTTCCAAGTCAGTTGGCATATCCGGGTGTAGAATAACTTGAGGTTCGTAACCTTCGACTTCTGATTCGATAGTCACAGGTAGAACAGCGGGATAGGGCATCATGAGTTTTTGAGCATGAGTACGCACCCATCTGAGGTAAAGTTCCATAGGAATAGAATTCCATTGCCCCAGAGTTTTGCTTTCTATTCTATAGACACTGTCCCAAGCCTGTATGAATCTTCGTCGGTGTCTGTGAGAATCATTCTCGTAATCAAACACAATGCCACGGATAATCATGTCATGAGGACCGTTGCTTCTTGCATATCCGAATTGGCGTAGAGCTAGAGAGGGATTGTAAGTGATACCTCCTTTAATGCCAAGGAGTGGCACATTAGGGTATTCTCCACAATGATCAATGATAGTAATGTCTCTTTGAAAGAAGTTGTTCCATCGGATATCTGAATGAGATAAAGACATGATTCTGTAAGACCATTGTGCTCTTTGTTCATTTCTCAGTACTGATCGGGGAAGATGACATGTAAACCACCTAGCCAGCAGTGGTATACAGCACATGAGAGTTCCTCGCTTCTTCGTGGTACGAGTGTGTAGAGAGTGTAGGATGTCTCCCAGCAATGTTGGTACCGGGTTGCGAATTAGGAAAAGGTTGATGATGTGTACACTTATGAACTGGTCGGAATTAGGGAACAAAACCAACCCATAGATCAAAAGAGCCATAACTTCTTCAAAAGCTGGATAACTTTTGTTTTCTAGCAGTAGTCGAGCCTTTTCCAGTAAGAATTTGGCAAGCAAACCCTCAACTCCACTCTTTGTTTCCCAATTGGATTTGATTTCTGACTTTTGCAGATGTAAAGCAGCAGCAATGACTTCAGGTTTTGGTTTTCTTTCTAAACCAGTGAAAGGTAATTGATCTCGGATTGGTAATCCAATTAATTCAGAGAATTCTTCCAAAGTGGGTACCAACTGGTAATCAGGAAATGTGAAGCAATGATGTTCAGGGTCGAAGAACTGGAACAGGACCCGTATCATGTCTTCTTCAAACTTTGAGGTAACCAAATGGAGTAGGTGACCATGCTTTTCAGTGAATTGAGCATTCCTGGGGAATTCTGCTACCAAGACTTTGAGTTCAGATGGCACCGTTGAGATATTGATTCGGATGTAATCTCTGGTGGCGGGAGCCATTACCTGCAAAAACAAAAGTAAACTCTTTGATCCTTGAAATGTGTAGTGAAAAATGATGTGTTTATGATGCAAACATGTGGCACACAAAAACAAATCAAACAATAGCCTTAGGTTTAAAGGCTTGCATGAGGTTGATAGGTGATACCCTCCCCTCTGAAGTTGAGTTGGTTGAAAACCTGTCCTAGAATAGTATTCGGGTTCTATGATCCTTGGAGACAACATCTCAATACGGCGCTCGGACGGCCGATCAAGAATATTCCTCGAGGATAACTAGCTTCGATCAATTTCAAAGCTAGCCACTTAATAGGCCACAAGTCAAGTTCAACTAAAAGGTTCTAAGACAAATTAGTGTTAATGACACTTCGGAAGCCTAATATACTCCTTGATCGCTTTCAAGGGACATCAGTATAAACCAAAGTATCACACTAACGATGACTACCAGATCAACCGTATCGGTACATGCCGTACAGTTTCCTTGGTCTATTGTCATATACTTAAGGTATCTCGAGATTCGGGTTAGAATCTTTCACACAAGCAAAGTACCCAAGCAAACCTGTGAAAAGTAAAGCAATCAGATCAAACAATTGAAAACATCGAAATGATCTATACTCTAAAGGTAACCCCTTTTGAAAACATTTTGAATTTGTATTCCCCAGCAGAGTCGCCAGTTCTGTGGACCGTCCTTTCGGGCCATACCCCTCCGTGGGTGGGATACGTGAACTGACTCTTTTTTGTCGATCGGACGCTTTCGCGTCACTTTTGAAAAAGTTTACAGAGTCGCCACCGACCTTTTATTTTATCCAATGAAGGAAAGGTTTATAAAAGAAACAGAAAAAAGACCTTTGAGAGATTCTGGGTAAGGGGGTAGGTTATACAAAGGGAAGGTGTTAGCACCCTTTGTATCCATGGTTATCCATGGGCTCTTTAGTTTGCTTAGCTCATTTGCTTTACTTTTCAATTGATTCGGAATGCTTTACCTGTGTTTTTGAAATACCTTTGCAAATAGAATTTGTAATGATCCTTGTGCGGATATATACAAATGCTTGTTTATCTTTCGAAAGATGTTTTGAAAAGATCGTTAATTTTGTAATGATCCGTGTTTGGATGTATACAAAATATTGTCTTTTGGAAAATTCGTTTTAAAAAAAACAACAGTGTATGAGAATTTTGTTTGTTTTGATTTTGAGCAAGCAAACTAGGAGGTCTACCCTGAGTTAGGAGGTCTT